>NW_022196906.1:13422071-13454080 GCF_008632895.1 Mastomys coucha
AAAAAAAAAAAAAAAAAAAAAAAGGTAACTTAGTGGACAGCAGTTTTAGGTTGTTGAACAAACAGAAGGTAACCAGGACACTAAGCTGGTCCTCCATATTTTCTACTCCACAAAAGGTCTGCCAGATGGATTGGGGCCAGGAGACTGAAGATAGATGCTCCAAACCTATGAGAAATTAGGGGCTGTCCAGGTAGTCAGTTGTCTATATAATTGTTTAAGTTTTAGAAGCTTTGCTTGCCACTTCCTATATACCCAGCCAACATATTTAATTTGTTCTCAGATTTCTGACGAGGTTGAAGACTAGTTACAATCTCATAATCAAACTCAAGTTGCTTAACATTGAGAGAGAGGTTACAGCGTGGAAGACATGGTTTTCAGATGAGGTAACATGATAAAATCTAAACATAATACAGGGATAGAATCATAATTCTTTAAGTTAGGAATGATGGTAGACTACTTCATCTGTTGCAGCCGCCAGTGGCTACAAACGAGCCAGGTCTCTGGAAGAGAGGAAAGGGGCCTGGGAAGATAGAGGAGTCGGAAGACGAGAGAAATAAGGGGACCGAGTCAAAAGTTCTGATCAGAGTTCAGTGTGTATTTCGAATTTGCGAATTAAGTAGGCAATTCCCAATAAGCCTTCCCCAATAAGCCAGGATCTTGTGGCCAAATTAGCATTCCAGGAGGCCCTCGAAGCAATTCAGCAGGGCATAGCTCTTAGCAGGAACTTTGAAACAGGCAGAGAATTGGGAAGCAAAAGAGCTTTGTTTATCTCAGGAAGCCTCACCCTGGGTCGGGTGGTTGCTCTGTGGCTGCGGGAGATTACACTTCATCTAGTTGACAAATATGATGGATTGGATGTTAATTGTATATAATTTGTAATTTACATGATTGTTATGGTTTTGTTCAACTTATGTATGGAAGAAGAGGGTTTTTTTTCTTTTATTGGACAGAAAAGGTGAGATTAGAAACACAACTAAAAGGAGGGGAGTTTTGTGTTGAACAAGGAGAAAGTAACCAGGACACTAAGCTAAGAACTGAGCTAAGAGTATTGGGAACAGCATGCTAGCTATGGGAAATTAGAAGCACCCAGCAATTGAGCCAGTAAGGCAGGTTGAAATTGAGCTATGTGTGTGTGACTGTGTTTTTTATCCACAGATCCAATATTCTCTAAGTGGGGGCTGGTAGAGGGGCTACTGGAGCTTAAAGTGGGGTAGCCAAAGCTACATGCTACAAGAATTTTCCTCATATTCAAGGTAACTCAAATCTATGAAATAAACTTATTTCAGCAGGTGAATACCATCTATAAATTTGACTGAATACAAAATATATAATACTGTAATACATATAAAGACTCCCATAAAATGTAAATGTTTGTAGAAAAGTCTGGGCAATGTTACAACTTTCTCTCTTTCAGAACAGTGTTCTAAAAAGCTAGAAGAGACCTATTATTTTATTGAAAAAGTAATTAATTTAATGGGAAAAATAATTACATGAATATATTTCAAATAAGGGTACAAATGAAAATAAAAAAATGTATTGTCATTTGGAAAAAGCTAAACATGGAAAATTATGCTCTATAATAGAATTTAGAATCAGAACAGACTTAGGCATGTCCCTGTAGAAAAGTCTTATCTCCCTTTAGGAAGAAATGGAAGAGGATGAAACACAAAATTTACTGGATCAAGGATGAAGCTCAGTAAGTAATAGTGTTTCTCATGTAAACTTGAACGCCTGACTTCAATACCCAGCACCTGAGATGGAAGTAAAGAAATAGTTCCTGAAATTTGACATTTGATCTCCATGTGACTACTGTGGTGTATATAACCTGCACTCACAGAAATAATAAGTAAAATTACATGAAAACACATCTAGTATTGTGAAATATCAGACCCTCAAACTTATTATGATACAAGCTTCCGCATGGATCATGTAAAGGACAAAATTCATAAATTTATGAGAAACATTTATCCATAAAATATAGAACACATAGTTAATCTAATTGAAATGAGCAATGATTTTGAGACACACACCCCACACACACACTATATATATCAAATATAATAATGTAAGAACAGAAACTTCTTACTTTTTAATAGCAAGCTACTATTTAAAGAAAGTTTTTACATCACAGTAAAATTTATTGTCACAAAAGCATCCAGAAGTGTGCTTGAACCATGAGACTTCCATGATGGCTTCCATAATATGATTATTTCCTACTTATTGCTAAATTCTAATAATTAATATATTCTGAAAGAAAGAATCTAAAATTTTTAGGATCTCTGTTTGGATTTAAGGCCCCATCCATCAGATTGCACCCATGCATCATGCTGCTTGAATAATCAAGAAACTGAGGCTAGATTAAACTATGGGTCTAAAGGGAAGTAAAATATTATTTTTCTACTAAAAGATCACAGCAATAAGACAACATCTAGTGACATTCTACTATATCCATAGATAAGTGTTTAGATCAACTATGATCAAAGGTTATTCCTCTTGTAGTACATGGAAATTCATATAGAGATCCAGAATTAAATACTCTATACAGTGAGACTTTATAACTTCAGTTAGTCATTAAATGGGATGGCTTCAACAAAATCCTCCTCTTGGAGCTCAGAAAGCTATGCAGAAATGGAGGTAGAGTGATTATAAGACTCTTATTGTTCTGGCAGCATGTATATAGTAGAGGATTTCAAATTCGATCATCAATAGGAGAAGAGGACCTCGGCCCTGTGAAGGTTCTGGACCCCAGTGTAGGAGAATGCCAGGGCCAATAAGTGGGAGAGGGTGGGGTGGCAACATGGGGAGGGGGGAGTCAACAGGGGTTTGTTCTTGTTGTTTTTGTTTGTTTGTTTGTTTGTTTGTTTCTTGGAGGGGGAACTGGGAGAGGAGAAATTTACATGTAATAAAAGAAAATATCTAAAAAAAAAAGCTCAATAAATACCTCTAACCTAAATGGTCTCCTTATCCCAAAGATAGACTTCTCCATATTAAAAAAGAAATGTTAAATTTGAAAAAAAAATTCAATTTTCAATGAAGTCACATTGTACATCAATAACACACAAGGGTAGTTCTAAGTCAGGAACTAGATGACCAACACAAAATAAACTCAGTGGTATGTTATTGACTTTTATTTGACATATTGCTTTGTTGTTTTATCTTTCAGTTCTTTTGCTTGTATATGATTTTTAAAATTTTATTCTTGTATGAATTTAATGAATGTGTGTCTGTTTTTCTGTGTGTGTGTGTGTGTGTGTGTGTTTGTGTGTGTGTGCAAACTAATACATGGAATATGATGAAGGAAAAGCTGTGAAAAATCTGAGAGGTGATGGTGTGTGGAAACTATTATCACAATGTATTGTATTGAAAAATAATTTTATCTCTTAATTTATCTAACTTACATCCCAATCACTGTGTGCCCCCTCCCACAGTCCCTTTCTTAATCCTTTTCCCCTTCTTCTCTGAGAGGGTGGGGCTACCCTCAGTATTTCCTCACCCTGGCACATTAAGTCCAGGTACTGCAAGGTGTTTCTTTTCCCACCCAGGCCAGAGAAGGATAGCTGAATTAAGGGAATGAATTCCACATGTATATTTTCAGGGATACCATTATACTATTACCAATTGATGTGATTTTCTATGGAGAAGACTTTTTATCCCACTCTCAGTATTCCTTAGTTGCCTGTGATTCGTTCTGTAGTGTTGAGGTTTCTGTATTTTCTCCCATCTACTTTGGCATTGTCTTAGTCAGGGTTTCTATTCTTGCACAAACATCATGACCAAGAAGCAAGTTGGGAAGGAAAGGGTTTATTTAGCTTACTTCAACATGCTGTTGATCACCAGAGGAAGTCAGGACTGGAACTCAAGCAGGAGCTGATGCAGAGGCCATGAAGAGATGTTCTTTACTGGCTTGCTTCTCCTGCCTTGCTAAGCCTTCACAGACGTGGCATAAGTCAGTATGAAAGACCAGAACTAGGACAGAAGCCCGGAGAAGTTCTCTGCCATGATTCTCTCAAGAAAGTAAAGATCAGGAAAGACACAAAACCAATGAAACATTGCAAGGTTAGCTATGCAAGTTCCCTGTCACTGTCCATTAAGTCCTATTCATACTCTATTTAAATGTCACATGTCCTCCCATGGGTTTTGCCTCAGCAAAACACCACATGAGTCTGCCACAGCAACACAACACATGAGTCTGTATCACATGACACACGCAAAGCTTCTACTTCAACAGATTTCATATTCTACTACAGACATACTTGCTCAACAATGTTTAT
This sequence comes from Mastomys coucha, assembly GCF_008632895.1. Taxonomy (NCBI): domain Eukaryota; kingdom Metazoa; phylum Chordata; class Mammalia; order Rodentia; family Muridae; genus Mastomys; species Mastomys coucha. The sequence continues at coordinate 13,426,343 of NW_022196906.1, forward strand.
TATTATAATATTCATAGCAATTAGTAAGTGTAAACACCCTATTTGTTTCTCAATTCATGAACAGATAATTAAAATAGGTAACAAATATTCAGGGAACTTCCATTTAGCTATTAGAAAAATGGGAAATGAATAAATTTCTAAAAACATTAATCAAACTGGTTAAATGTTTACCAAATGAGTTAACACAAACCTTCAAAAACAAATATCATATATTCCTCTTTTCATATTTGTGGATCCTAGCCCTGAGTATTCATATTTGACTATATAATCTGTAGGAACAGTAAAATTCTGGACAGTAGGAAATGGGACCCTTCAGTATGTTAGACCAGCAGCTCTAGAAATGGATCACAGGTTCTTTAACAAGAACATGAAGAAAATGAGGAGTTTTAACTAGGTTGGAGTTAGGAAGAGGTCTAATACAGAGTGTGTGTGTGTGTGTGTGTGTGTGTGTGTGTTATATGGCTTAAGTAATATTATGACACAAAGTATGATAATGCCTACCCCAAGTGCCATAGACTATCAAAGAAAGGTCCTAGTGTAAGGCCAGCTACCCTCAAGTAGCTGGTCAGGGAGAATAAAAAAATACCACAAACAACATGGTCTACATCCCCTTTCCATAGTTCACTGCCAAAACATCAAGGTTAGACTCTTGGGTTGAACACAGGATGGGCATAAATGAAACACTAATTGAATTGAAAGCCTACTCCTGAGGCTAACTATCATAACGTACAAAGATGATATGCAAGCTGCCAAAGTTGTGGGTAATTAAATATCTAAACCAGATGGAAAAGCCTATGAAGCAATCAATGACCCCTTTTCAGGGTTGTAGTACCATTCATGAATTCCTACCTACTGAGCAGGAGTCATTGATGGAAGCGTTCATTTTTTCAATTGAGGTATTATTGCAATTGGATAGTAGCCAAATTACATTGTTGGCAAATGTGGTAGGTTGTTTTTAATTGTAAACTTGATATAATATGTTATCACCAATGAAGAGAGTTTGAGAGAATAGTCTAGATAAGCATGGTCAAGCAATAGTCTGTCAAGCATTATTTGACAGCATGGTTATGGCAGATTGCCTTGATTGTATTAATTGATGTGTGAAGACTGATCTGAAACCTTTCTGTGAATTTGGATCTTGCCTTGTATATGAGCAGTGAAAACAGTGTAAATTATACCCATGCAGTCCTTAATTATCTCTCTGCTTTTTACTATGGATGTGCCTAGCTGTTTTATTTTATTTATTTATTTATTTATTTATTTATTTATTTATTTATTTATTTTCTTTTTTTGAGACAGAGTTTCTCTATGTAGCCCTGGCTGCCCTGGAACTCACTCTGTAGACCAGGCTGACCTCAAACTCAGAAATCTGCCTGCCTCTGCCTCCCAAGTGCTGGGATTAAAGGCATGCCCCACCACTATCAGGCCTATTTTTTTTTTTTTACCTTGACATCCTTGCTGTGACTGCCTGTTAACATAGATTGTAAGCTGACTAAATTGTTTCTCCTTAAAATTTTATTGTCAGGTTATCCCAGAAACAAAAAGGAAACCATGACAGCAAGTGTAATATTACTGGAATATTTGGTTGAAGTTTAGTTACAACTTCAATACTGAGGAAGACACTTCATTCAAACACTAATTTTAAAACTTTGTTCATTTAAAGACTTCAGTATTTTTATAATTTAATACTTCACTTACTATAAACTAATAATTCTATGTAAAATTATAGTAAAGAGGCTATACTTGATGTATAATATAATTTGAAATTTATAACACTACAGCCTTATAATATTTTTTCTTATTAAAAAGTTCACATTTTGATTATATATTTTCCTTTCCCAACACCTGCCAGATCTTCTGAAATCAATCCCCACTCAACTTTTTATTTCTCTCAAAAAAAAAAAAAACACAAAAAGCAGCAAGCAAATGTCAATATAAGTAAAAATGTGAAGACAAACAAAAATGAACCACTCACCCCACCATACACATGCACAAAAGAACACTGACTTTATTTATATTAGCTATTTCCTCCTAGGTATTTGCCCTGTGATAGGTGTGATACAACATGGGAGAAAATTGATTCTACCTTTACCATCCCGTATGAATTATAAGGGTTTTATTGGTTAGGTGCCGAATTGCCTATCTACTCTTTGCTGTCAGTACTTGGCTGTCACCAGGCTTGACCCTATGAAGATATTTTGCATCCTACCATGGTCTCTATAAGTTCCTTCCTATTCAAATAAAAGTTATTGTATGTGTAAGACTTTTCTGACATTTACATTCTTTACACCTCCTCATATCTATGAGCCATGAAAGAAACAAAGTGTTTGATTAAGACATCTCATTTAAGACTAAGTGTTCAAATATCTCTCAGTCACTGCATGTTGTTCAGTTATGGGTTTCTATGCTAATTCCCATCTACTATATGAAGCACTGTTTTATAGGTATAACACACTGTAATTAGAAGTCATTTTCCATACAGTTGGAAGGTGGATGAGGAGTGGGATAGTGGGATAATATCTGGATTGTAAAAAAAGATTAAAGAATAAATAAAAAAGAAGTCATTTTGTTGCTATATTCCTTTAGCAAAATAATATTAGATTTTCCATCTAGGACAAGGACCTATCTGTCTCAGGTTCTATGGTATATTAGCACTGTCAGATGTGGAGTTTCTCATGGAGTAAGCATCATTTCCAATTAATATGTGATTGGTTACTCCCATAACATTTGTTATGCTATTATACCAGCATATCTCACACTCAGGTCATAATTGTAGGTCAAATCATGTTGCAGGATATTTGATTACACTGTTAAGAAAAGAATGTGTTATTTACTGAAAGAAAAATCCGATTTCTGATTATGGTATGGCTCATCCCTACCGTACATCTTTAATCCAAGAGCTTACTGTTTATTTTAAACAATTAAATAAAGTCAATCATAAACTCAAACATAGGTCAAGAGGCACAGCATGCTACTAGGCATGGAATGGACATAGGATAAAGACACAGAGAGTAAGAGGAAGGCAGGAGGACAGATAGAGTAATGTACAGGAAGTAGAACAAAGGGACATTCAGTTTGAATTTATTTTTTGAGAAAGAACAGAGGAGAACTTCCTTTTAGGATGTCAGCTGAATATAAAGGGCAACTGGATGATTTCTTGGCATCTATGAGTTAACAAGCTTTCATCCTATACCAGCATCTAACTTCTTACTCTTTATTGCTAATATTGAACATTTGAGATTTTCTTAAAAACAACATAAGGTTTTGGAGATAGGTAATTATCATTCTTCTCTGGTAACATATAGAGTAACTTAAGGCACCATAAATTCTAGTAAGTATAAATGAAGTTTGTGATTTGGCAACTCTTTAATTTTTCCTTGTTCAGTGACATAAATAATATTAAGCTTTTGGACCTTACTATCAGGTTAGAGAAAGCAACCTTAGAAATAGCCTGTAATGTTTGGGAATACCATCAGAAACCATTGACCAATTACTCAATAATATTTAAACCTTATCTAATTGACAGTTTTTCTTATCTATTATACAGAAACTTCAGCACCATGTCTGCCTCGATAGTGCCATAATAATAATGGATTGGACATCTGAAACTGCAAGCCAGCACCAATTAAATGTGTTGGGTTTTTTATTGTTGTTGCTTCATTTTGGGTTGTTTTGTTTTGTTTTGCTTTAATTTGAGTTAATCTGTCACTTCACAGAAATGAAAACCCTAAAATAGAAGTTGTTACCAGGAGTAGGGTATTGGTGTGATAGGCTGACAGTGGTTTTATTTGGAGGAATGTGGATTCCAGGACTTTGGATTTGAAAAGCAATTGATGCTTTGAGTGGGGTTCAATTGGCCACCCTATTAGGCATATGGAATATATTGTTGCCAAAGGTGATTTGAACACTGGGGGTATAGCTCAAGAGGTTTCAGAGAGAGAAGTTGTAGTATGTTGTCTGGAGATAATTCTTATGATATTTTGGTGAAGAATATGGATACCTTTGTCCATTTTGGGGGTACTCTGCCTGAGGTGAAGGTAAAGAAATTCAGACTCAGGAAGGAGATCTCAAAAACACTTACCATAGACTTTGCCCTACGGTTCCCTTATGAAGAGAGTTTTTATCAAGTGTAGCAAAAATGAAAATGGAAAAATACAAAATTTATGGTTCAAAATTTAAAAGAGGTACCAGGAAGTAAAAATGTAGCTAAATCCTCTATTCAAGGATATTAAATTGAATTAAGAGGATGATGACTTCAGGGCAAGATTTCAACCCGGTGAGCTTATTGTTTATGCATTTGCAGTTAAGTAAGGGATAGTTATATCATATTAAGTACTATTATGACCTGGTTATTGTTTTCATTTGAGCATAAGGCTATATTATGTGTCAGATTGACAAGGGATGGATAGAGATAACAGTTGTCGACTTGATTATATCTAGAATGAACTACAATCCAGAACGCATGAATGTCTTGTGAAAAGGTAAAGAAAGGCTTAGGTCCAGGCATAGTGATATACAACTTTAATCCCAGCATTCAGGAGACAGTGGCAAAATACATTTCTCTGAGTTCAAGGTCAGTTTACAGAGGAAGTTCTAGAACAGCCAAGTCTAGTCAGTGAAGGAAGTAATATAAAAAGAGGGCCATGTTCCACCCACAGCAAGCAACAGAAATCAGCAGGTTTGGCCACATGGCTCTAGCCATCACAGGCCATTCCTTGTCAATCTGACAAACCACACCTTCAAAAGCAGTAGTGCCTGGATAATTCTTACACATCAGCAAATTCAACTCCAGTATGATGTACAGCTTTGGCTGGAACACAGGTGTTATTGAAACAATTAATGCTGGTAAGCTGGAGCAAAGAAATTTGGGTGATTAAACTGAGACACAAAAGGACATGCATGGTATGTACTCACTGATAAGTGGATATTAGCTATAAAAAAATGTACAGACTACTGAAGATACAATCCACAAAACTCAAAAAGGTCAACAAGCTGAAGTGCCCAAGTGAGGATGCCTCAGTCCCATTTGGGAGAGAGAAAAAAAGCAATCACAAGTGGGGAGGGAGAGAGGGACCTATAAGAGAAATTGGGTGGGAGGGGATGGTGGAAGGGAGAAGGGAATCTGATCTGGTATTGGGTGAGGGAAAAGGACTGAAACCCTGAGGGTCAGCAGAAAGAATGGAAACAGGCAACCTTTTGAGGTAGGAGGTTGGGGGACCCTTCAGAATGCACCAGAGACCTGGGAGGTGAGAGACTCTTAGGACTCAATGGGAGAGACCTTAGATAAAATGCCCAACAATTGGGAGAGGAAACTTATAGAGCCCACCTCCAGCAGGAAGACAGGACTTCAAATGAGGGAGGGGGTTGCCATCCTACAGTCACAACTCTGACCCATAATTGTTCCTGTCTGAAAGAATTGCAGGAATGGAAATGGAGAGGAGCCTGAGGAAAAGATCTAGTGACAGGCCCAAAGTGGGACCAGCTCAAGGGGAAGTTCCAAGGCCTGACACTATTCCTGAGGCTAGGGACTGCTCACAAAAAGGAACCTAGCATGACTGCAGTCCAGAAGACCCAACAAGCAGCAAGGATTCAGAGGCACACAACCAATGGACTGAAACAGCTGACCACTGTTGTTGAATTAGGGAAGGCTGGTAGAAGATGGGAAGAAGGGTAATCCTGTAGGAGGACCAGTAGTCTCAATTAATCTGGATCTCTGAGATCTCTCAAACACTGGACCACCAGACACGCGGCATATGCCAGGTGATTAAAAAAAAAAAAAGAGTCCAGTATCACTGAAGTGAAATCTTCTGCTAAGTGTTTTCTGAGAACACAAAGAAACTTTGTTTTGCCCAAAGCTGTATACCTCATGCTGCAGCTGGACTTGGTAATGTATACTATTTTGAAGTTGAGACTTGTCTCTATGAGAGCCCAGAGAAGGCCACTGGTGAAGATACAGCCTCCATTGTAGTTGACAGTCCTGGACTGAAGGTGTCATGGAAAGAAATTAAGGCTTGGCATAAGGAAGAGAGAGCCTGAGAGGCTTCTTACTGAAGGCTAGTTCCAGAAGAAGTCCTCCACATATTAGAGCGGACAGTACATGGAATGACCACCCAGAATAGCAGCAGCAGTGGAATGTGTTCAACCTGAACCTGGAATACTACAGAGGGCAGAGCTTGAGAAATGGCACAAGCCCTGTGGAGGATTCCAGAAGATCGAGCGTGGATTCTAGACATAGGAACAAGAAACTATTAAGTTAAAGTTGCCTCTGAGACCACAAGATATGGGAGATTCCAGAACCACGGGAGATCTCTTGAGGAAAACTGCTAACAGGGAGTGAAAACAGCCCAAGAGAAAGAAGTTTGTTGCAGTCAACAGAGATAAAAGGAGTTGGAGATCTGAAGACCACTTTGATATCAGACATGGAGAAGCAGTGTTTGGTGTTTGCCCAGCTTTCTTATGGAACCAATAACACCAGACCAGGTTACCACCCACAATGGACTGGGCATTTCCTCCATTAAAGTAAAACAATCCCATACAGGCCTGCAATCTGATACCATAGAGGCAGTTCCTTAATGGAGGTTCCTTTCTTTCATGTAATTCTAGTTTGCATCATGTTGCTATAGAAGTTTAGAGGCGTGTGTGTGTGTGTGTGTGTGTGTGTGTGTGTGTGTGTGCATTTTTATTAGATATTTTCTTTATTTACATGTCATATGATATCCCCTTTCCCAGTTTCCCCTCTGGAAAAAAAAGAAAAAGATAAAATAAAATAAAATAAAATAAAATAAAATAAAAACAAGAAAAAAAAACCTGTTCCCTCCCTCTTCCCCCTGCTCACCAACCCACCCTCTCCCACTTCCTGGTCCTGGTATTCCCCTACACTGGAGCATAGAACCTTCACAGGGCCAAGGGCTTCTCCTTCCATTAATGACAAACTAGGCCATCCTCTGATATAATATGCTGCTGGAGCCATGAGTCCCACCATGTGTACTCTTTGGTTGGTGATTTAGTCCCTGGGAACTCTGGGGCTGCAAACCCTTCAGCTCCTTGGGACCTTTCTCTAGCTCCTTCAATGGAGGCCCTGTGCTCAGTCCAATGGATGGCTGTGAGCCTCTACTTCTGTATTAGTTGGGCACTGGCAAAGCCTCTCAGAAGACAGCTATATCAGGTTCCTGTCAGCCAGCACTTGCTGGCATCCACAATAGTGTCTGGATTTGATGATTGAATATGGGAAGGATTCTCTGGTGGAACAGTCTCTGGATTGTCCTTCTTTCAGTCTCTGCTCCAGTTTGTCTCTGCAACTCCTTCCATGCATATTTTGTTCCCCCTTTTTAAGAAGGAATGGAGTATCTACACTTTGGTCTTCCTTCTTCCTGAGTTTCTTGTGGTTTGTGGATTGTACTTTTTATGTATCACGATCTTCTGGGCTAATATCCACCTATCAGAGCATGTGTACCATGTGTGTTCTTTTGTGATTGGGTTACCTCACTCAGGATGATATTCTCCAGATCCATCCATTTCCCTAAGAATTTCATAAATTCATTGTTTTTAATAGCTAAGTAGTACTCCATTGTATAGATGTGCCACATTTTACATATCCATTCTTCTGTTGAGGGACATCTGGGTTGTTTCCAGTTTCTGGCTGTTATAAATAAGGCTGCTATGAACATGGTGGAGCACGTGTCCTTATTACATGTTAGAGCACAGAAGTTTAGAGACTTAATAGTAAAGGTCCTGCACTTCATCATTCAGGTTTTTTTATAGGTATTTTATTTTCCTGAAGCCATTGTAAATAACAGTGAGTTTCTAATCTCTTTTTTCTGTATGTTTTCTCTGATGTATATGCAATTGATTGCTACAGGTTCGTTTTGTATTCTATCACATTGATTCATTTTTTATTATATACAGATTATTTCTTGTGGAATTTGGGGGATATCTAATATAGAGTATCATCTTCAAATAAAGATAGTTTAATTGCTCCTTTCTCTATTTTGTACCCTTTTAATTGCCTCCTTTTACAATAATCCTCTAGATAGTGCTTCTGGCAAGATATTGAACTATACAGGGGTGATGAGACATCCCTGGCTTCTCTGTGATTGATTCAACTATTTACCCATTTAGGATGATGTTACCTATGTGTTCTGACATATTGCTATTATTATGTTGAGATTTTTTTTCCCTTTCTGCAGCATTGACTAGGATTTTTATGGTAAATGTGCGATTTTGACAAGAACATTTTATTCATCTTAGGAAATGACCATTGGTGTTGGGGGGGAGTAATGTTTAAGTCTATTTATGTTGTTCATTCCATTTGTTTAACTCTGTACACTGACCCACGTCTGCATTTCAGGGATAAAGTTAAGTTATTCAAGGTAGATAATCTCATGAGGAATGTCAGCATTCTATTTGCAAGTATTTTATTATTTTGAGTATATTCCTCAGGAATATTGGTTAGTAGTTTTCTTTACTTGCTGTATTTTTAACCTGATTTGGGTATTAAAGTGATTCTATGCTAGTAAATGAAGTTTGTGACTGATCCTGTTTCTGTTCTACTTATGATGTTAAGAGGTATTGCTGTAGATTTACTTTGATTCTCTAGTAGACTTCTGCTGTGAATTGATCTGGCTTTAGAATTTTGTTGTATTTGTTGGACAATTGTTTATTACTATTTCAACCCCTTCACTTGTTTGGGATCTGTTTAGATGGACTTCTTGGCTTAATTGTGAGTGTTCTTCAGAGACATCTCTTATACAGCCAAGGACCAGCTGTAAGACATAGTATAACCCACAATTGACTTATCCCTCCCACATTAATCACTAATCAAGAATATTTTTTAAAGGCATACTTACAGCTCAATCAACTTGAGCAATTCCTCAACAGAGGGAAAACGTTTATACCTCTTTGTGTAAAGTGTATTCTCACACCTAAAATAACAGTTTTAGTGCCCAGCCCAATAATCATCAGAAGGTCTTCCTCTTGTACTTACTAGGAGCAAATGAAGGCATGGAGAGGCAAATCGTAAATGGAGAAAGAGCTAAATTAGATAATTCCTTTGTGTTCCTTACATTAGAGCTCATGGAATCCAAGAGAAGAAAGAGACAAAAAAAAATATTTTATAACCCAAGAGAGATAAGAACACGAGAAAGACACAGCACACAAAATCAACTAAGCTGGTCTCATAGGGGCTCACTGAGATTGATGCTATAATAACAGGGTCTGCCTGGGACTTCTCTAGGTCCTCTATAAATATGGTACTGTGAGACTATGAGAAGCACACTGGATTCTGGTTGAGCTAGGTTTAAAACTCCAGTGACTCAGCAGATGACTGTGGTCTGCAAGGAATGATAAACATTTTGCCATGCTCCTAGACACCAGGCTCCTGACATTAGGCTGCAGCTCTCCACTCCATAGGTTTATGGCCATCAGTCATATAATGGCAACATCCCAAGCTCCTTCACAGGTAGAGGACATAACAACAGATCATGTAGCCTCAAGACAGATTCCCATTTTAATGAAGCACCTAAATGTCTGAAGGGCTTAGCCAATTAAGCACCCCTTCCCAGGCACTCCTCTCTGCAAAAGGTATTTAACCTCAGGCCTGTCCTGAGAATGGGCGGTACAACTCTCTGCCATGACAATAATTGCTTTAAAACCATGAACTGCCTCTTCTCATCACTGGAATCCACCGTGGGAAACAATGAAGCAGGTCTTCCTCTAAAGAGCCTCTAAAGAGTCTAATCTCCTGCAAGAGGCTACTCTGCATGTCTAGTCATGGACTCCATCAAGCCAAGCTGCTGGCAGGAGATCGACTTCAATTAATTTCTCGTCCCCAAAAGACCCAGAGCTCCCAGGTACTAAAACTCCAACCAAAGAATACACATGGTGGGACTCATGGCTCCAGCAGCATATGTATAGCAGAAGATGGCCAAGTTGGTCATCAATGGGAGGAGAGGGAGAAAGGGTGTTAAGAGCTATAAGGGCAAAAGGCCAAGTAACATGAAGGCAGACTCATCAGAATTATAAAAGACTTCTCAACAGAGACTCTAAAAGCCAGAAGATCCTGGAGAAATGTCATCCAGACCCTAGGAGAACACAAATGCCAGCCCAGGATACTATACCCAGCAAAACTTTCAATCACAATAGATGAAGAAACGAAGATATTCCATGACAAAACCAAATTAAAACATTATCTGTAAAGTAATCCATCCCTACAGAGGATACTTGAATAAAATCTCCAATACAAGAAGGGTAAATATAACAAAGAAAACACAAGGACTTAAACATTTCACAACATACTCAAAAGAAGAGAATCATACATAATACCACCTCCAGCAGCAAAAATAACAGAAATTAACAACCATTTGTCTTTAATATATCTCAACATCAATGGACCCAATTCCCTAATAAAAAGACACAGGCTAATACACTGGATACATAAACAGAATCCAGCACTTTGCTGCATACAAGAAAAACACCTCAGTGACAAAAGCAAACACTATCTCAGAGTAAAAAGTTGAAAACGAAGTTTTTCAAGTAAATGTTCCCCCCAAAAAAGCTGGAGTTCCAATTTAGTATCCAATAAAATACACTTTCAACTAAAAGTAATCAAACATGATGGGGAAGGATACTTCATATTCATCAAGGAAAAATTCCACCAAGAAGTCTCAATTCTGAACATCTGTGCCCCAAGTGCAAGTGCAACTACATTCATAAAAGAAATGTTATTGCTGGGCCATGGTGATACACGCCTTTAATCCCAGCACTTGGGAGGCAGAGGCAGGCAGATTTCTAAGTTCAAGGCCAGTCTGGTCTACAGAGTCAGTTCCAGGACAGCCAGTGCTATACAGAGAAACCCTGTCTCGAACCCCCCACACACACACACACAAAAAAAAGAGAGAGAAAAAGGAAGAAATAAAAAAGATATGTTACTAAAGCTCAAAACCTTACATAATAAAGGCTGCAGACTTCAATATCCTACTCTCACCAATGCACCAATGCACAGGACATTAAAACAGAGACACAAAAAAACTAATAAAAGTTATGAGCCAAACAGATTTAAAAGTTATCTATAGAACATTTCACCCCAAATAAAGAGACTATACTTTCTTCTTAGCATCTAATGGAAGCTTCTCCAAAATTTACCATGTAATCAGACATAAAACAAACCATAACAGATACAAGAAGATTAAAATAATTTCATGAATTCTATTGGATCACCACAGACTAAATCTAAAGTTCAACAACAACAAAGACAACACAAAGCCATTATACTCATGGTAACTAAAAAACCCTCTGCTCAATGATAACTTGGTCAGGGGAGAAATAAAAAAAAATCACAGACTTTATAGAATTCAATGAAAATGAAGATACATCATAACCAAACTTATGGGAAATAATGAGGGCTATGGTAATGGGAAAATTCATATCACTAAGTGCCTTCATGAAGAAATTGAGAAAAGCCATACAAGCCACTTAACAGCACACCTGAAATATCTAGATCAGAAATAAGTAAACACACCAAAGAGGAGTAGAGGGTAGAAGATAGTTAAACTCAGAGCTGAAATCTACCAGGTACAAACAAAAAGAATGACACCAGCATCAACAAAACAAAAGCTGGTTCTTTGAGAAAATCAATAGGATTAGTAACATTTAGCCAAACTAACTAAAGTGCACAGAGACAGTATCCAAATTAACAAAATCAGAAATAAAAATAGAGAACAACATAAAGTGAGGAACTTGAAAAAAAATCATCAGATCCCACTACAAAAGCCTATATTCTCTAAAAAATTGGAAAATCTACATGAAATTGATGATTTTCTAGATTGATACCATATACCCAAGTTAGATAAGATCAGGTATACTATATAAACAGTCTCATAACTCCTATGGACATAGAAATAGTCATTAAAAACCTCACAGCCAAAACAAAAAGCCCAGTGCCAGTGGGTTTTAGTGCAAAATTCTACAAGACCTTCAAGGAAGAGCTAATACCAATACCTCCCAAACTATTCCATGAAAAAAACAAACCAAAAAAAATCAAAAACAAAAATCCAGAAGGAACACTACCTAATTCATTCCAGGAAGCCACAGATACTCTGACATCTAAAGCACACAAAGACCCAAGAAAGTAAGAGAATCTCAGACTAGTCTCAGTTATAAATATATATGTACTAATAGTCGATAAAATTCTCACAAATCAAATCTAAGAATACATCAAAACTATCATTCATCATGATCAAGTATGCTTAATCACAGGGATTCAGGGATGGTTCAATATACGAAAACCCATCAACGTAATAAACTATATAAACATACTCAAGGAAAAATGTCACATGTTCATCTCCTTAAATGGTGAAAAAGCCTTTGAAAAAAATACAACACCCCTTTATGTTAAAAGTCTTGGAAAGATGAGGATGTTATGGCACATACCTCAATATAATAAACTAGCATATAACATACCATCAGCCAACATGAAATTAGATGGAGAGAACTAGAAGCAATTCCACTAAAATCTGGGACAAGACAAGGCTGCCCACTCTCTCCCTATCTTTACAATATAATACTCAAAGTCCTAGCCAGAGCAATTGGACAAAAAGGGAGATCCAGAAGATACAAATTGGAAAGAAAGAAGGCAAGCTATTATTATTTGCAAATGATATGATAGAATACATAAGTGGTCCCCAACCTTCCACCAGAAAACTTCTAAAGTTGATAAACAACTTCAACAAAGTAGCAGGATATAAAATTGCCTCAAACAAGTCAATGTCCTTCCTTCACACAAATGATAAACAGACAGAGAAAGAAATTAGGGAAACAACACCTTTCACAATAGTCACAGATGGTATAAAATATCTTGGAGTAACTCTTACCAGGCAATTGAAAGATCTGTATGACACAAACTTTAAATTCTCCAAAAACAGAAATTGAGGAAGGCCTGAGAAGATGGAAAGATCTCCCTTGCCCATGGATTTGTAGGATTAACATAGTGAAAATGGCCATTTTACCAAAAACAATCTATAGTTTCAATGCAATTCACATAAGCATTCCAACTCAGTTCTTCACAGACATGGAAAAAGCAATTCTCAATTTCATATAGACAAACAAAAAACCCAGGATGATCAAAACAATTCTCAACAATATAAGAACTTCTGTGGAAATCACCATCCCTGACCTCAAGCTGTACTACAAAGCAATAGTGACAAAAGCCTCATGTTATTGGTACAGAAACAGACAGGTTGATCAATGGAATAGAACAGAAGATCCAGAAATAAACTCACACAAGTATGGACACTTGATCTTAGACAAAGAATCTAAAAATAAACAAAAGAAAATGAAACCATCTTCAATAAATGGTGCAGGTGTAACTGGTGGTCAGTATGTAGGAAAATGAAAATTAATCCATATCTATCACCCTGAACAAACCTCAAGCCCTAGTCGATCAAGGACCTTAACATAAAACCAGATACAGTGGATCTAGTTGCAGAGAAAGTGCTAAAGAGCCTCCAACTCATTGGCACAGGAAGAGAATGTCCTCAACAGAACACCAATAGCTCATGCTGTAAGGTCAACAATTGATAAACAGGACCTCATAAAACACAAAAGCTTCTGTAAGGCAAAAGACCCTGCCAATTGGACAAATCAGTAACCTACAGATTGAGAAAAATCTTCACTAACCCTACATCTGACAGAGAGCTAATATTCAAAATACATAGAAAACTCAATAAATTAACTTCCACTAAACCAAATAACTCAAATTTTAAAATGAGGTATATAGCTAAACAGAGAATTCACTACAGAAGAATCTCAAATGGTTGAGAGGCACTTAAAAAATGTTCAAAGTCCTTTGTCATCAGAGAAATCCAAATCAAATTGTCCCTGAGATTTCACCTCACACCAATCAAAATGGCTAAGTTAAAAACTCATGTGACACCACATGATGGCAAGGACATGCAGAAATAGGAACACCCCTCCATTGATGGTGGAAATGCAAAGTGGTACCATCACTCTTGAAATCAATCTTGTGGTTCCTTGTAGGGAAGTGTGGGGCAGTGATTTGCTCAGGTAACTTAGGCTCAGTAGAGTATTTGGCTTTGAGCCCTGGAGCCTTGGTGAGCAGTGTTCTGTTTGCAGGAGGCAAAAGGAGCTTGGCCATAACTCCTGAGTCTTTGGTTCCTGATTCAGTCACAACCCCTCACAGTTGCCCCTGCAGGAGATATGTGCTCTATCAGGCAGACATTGCCTCAAGCTCCCAGGATTCTTGCTGGACCCTATCCCCAGTCATCTGACTATAAGCCAAACATGCCACGCCCCATACAATAAAAGGGGCAGTTTGCCCCCTCCTGTCTCTCTCTTGCTCTTCCCTCTCTCTTGCTCTTCCTCACTCTCTCTTGCTCTTTGTCTCTGCTCTCCTCTTGCTCTCTTTCTCCTCTCTTTCCTGCTCTTTGTTCTCTTCTCTTGCTCTCTCTTGCTCCTCTTGCTTCCTTTCCTTTCTCTCACCTTTTATTCTCCTCTCCTTTCCTTCTCTCTACTTGGCTAGTCTATTTTCTCTTTCCTACAATAAAATATCTCATTTATAAATTGACTCCCTTTTTAACGAATGTGCCATGCAGCCACAGGTCAGCAACAGGGGGAGAGAGAGATCCAGGCCTCAACAATAGGCCCTTCCTTTGGTATAACAGTTCCTCAGAAAATAGGAAATAGATCTACCTGAAGACCCAGGTATCCTACTCTTGGGCATATACCCAAAATATGCTCTACCATACCACAAGGACACATGTTCCTCTATGATCATAGCAGTCTCATTCTTAATAGCCAGAAGCTGAAAACATCACCCATGTCCATCAACCAAACAATGGACACAGAAAATGTGATCCATTTACAAATGGAATACTATTCAGCTATTAAAAATGAGGAGCTCACAAATTTTTCTGGCAAAATGATGGAATAAGAAGTTATCCTCCTGAGTAAGGTAACCCAGATCCAAACCAACATGCATGGTATATGCTTACTAATAAGTGGATATTAGCCACAAAATACAACATATCAATGATCCACACCATAGACCCAATGAAGCCAAACAAGAATGAAAGCACAAGGAAAAAAGATTTTATACTCACGTAGAAGGGGGAGTATAATATTCATCAAATGGCAGATGAAGAGCAAGGTAGTGTATGGGGAGAGTTTCAGAATCAGATATGGGGAGGGTCAGGAGAGATTGCCAGATGGTCATGGGAATGGATGAAAATCTGAAACTGATAGTCGTGTAGAGGTTGGGGGCATCTACAGGACATGACAGAGACCTGGGATAAGGGAGAAGCCCAAGAATCAATGGGGGTTACCTTAGTTGTGTCACACAGAATTGGGGAAATAGAACTTGAAGAGGGCACCACCTCTACCCAGGCAGGAACTCCAGTGATGTGATAGGGACACTAAACCACCCACAAAACTTCTGACCCAAAATTTACCATGCTTACGATTAGTGTAGGCACAGGGAATGGAACAAAGACTGAGACAAAAGCCAACCAATAAGGTGTGCAAATTGAGACCCATCCTATGGGGAAGCACTAATTGTTGACACTATTGATACTCTGTCATGCTTGCAGACAGGAGTCTAGCATGATTGTTCTCTGAGAAGCTCCACTCAACAGCTGACTCAAATGGATACAGGTACCCACAAACAAACAATAGATGGAGATTGAGGATTCTTATGAAAGAGTTGGGAGAAGGATTTCAGGCTAAAGGAGATAGGTACTTCACAAGAAGGCCAATACAGTCTACTATCCTGGATGTTTGGAGCTCTCAGAGACTGAACCACCACCTAAAGAGGACACAAAGTGACATACATGAACAGTTCCTGTCTAAAAGAACTGCAGGAACAAAAATGGAGAAGGGACTGAAAGAAGGGCAGTCTAATGACCTGCTCAACTTGGGATCCATCTCATAGGAGGGTACATATACTAAAAATTAGGAATCCTTATCCTGAGAGACATTGCAGATGTTGCTGCTGTATCACATGTGTGTCAGTGTCAGAGAGGATAGAGGTCATGTCTATGCTCAGTGTTCTGATGTGTGTACATCTGAATTATTAGTAGCTTGTTTGCAGAGGTTGCTGGATAGCCAGCCCGAAGGGTGTGAATGTCAGAGATCCAGTGTGGTGACCATCCCAGATACCTCCCAGGAGCAGATCCAGGGCTTTGAATTAGCCTACCCAAACATCTAATTATGTTGGTGAACTGTTAAAATGTATAAAGGAGATCCAAAACTACAGGATCTCTAAGACATGGGGCAAAAACATGACATGCAAGAGGAATCCCAGTGAATTCAAGTATTGACATAGGAGCATAAGTCAGATGCCTTCTACCAGAGTGTGATTCATTGCAATAAACATTTGCAAGCAAATAATTATGAACAAAAGGAAATATTATGGGACACACTATAGCTTTTTATTCTGTCGGGGAGATTTCAGGTGTATGGGGCAGGTATGAGGAAAGGGAAAGAAGATTGGGATTGGGGTTCATGATGTGAAATTCACAAAGAACCATTAAACATTTTTAACAAAGTAATCAATTTTTCCAATTCAAATAATTATGTCCAGTTTATTTTCTTTGTAACTTAAGAGTAACATGGGGATTCATTATAGAAATGGTATTCATATTTTGAATGTAAGTCCAATAATTCATATAATCAGAAGCAATGATGAGAACATTGACTTGGGGATTGGTTAAGAAACTGACAAGGCTGAATTCTCCTTTTCAGTAGACATGGGTATTAAGGATTTGCACACTTGGGATTTTGATGGCATTGTCATGCTAGTATAATTAAAATCCTTGAATATTGAGCCCCAGAGACCCAAAAACTATAGAAGTCTCTCTGTGATTCCTTTAGGTTTACTATGCCAGCCTTAAAATAATATCCAAGCTTTTTCCTACAAATGATCCTTCTTAATCAAAAGTCAGTTAACCCTGCGGTGTTTTATGACTTTCACAAGAACACATCTATGATCAACATTCAGGTAAGATGTTTATCATGACTCCACTTGAATCCAAGCAGACAACTAAAATCCATTTGGAAATATATGGGATTGTAGCTGGACTTTATCAGTAGAATATCATGTTGGTTATTAGTGAGAAGTCTATAAAAGTAGAAACAATAAAGCATCATCTGAAAAGAATATAAGGCTTCTCCCAAATCTCTGTCTTCAACCTGACACATGCTTATATACATCTACACTAATGGTTATCAGCCTCCATTTGGCTAAACTCAATAGCTCCAATTTCCTGTCAAACAAAACAGTGTGTCTTATAGACCATGATGTTTGCTATTAAATTTTGCAAATTGTGCTTTCATTGTTGTTCATTCATCGAGGAGGGGTTTCATTAAAGGATTAATTCATAAAAACTTGCTAAGGAAGTATCAGAGAATATATGGATTAATACAAGAAATGTATTTACTAACAAATATGAAGCTTAGAATTCAAAGAACAAAGTTATGGAGTTAATGATCCAAACATCTTACTCTTGCAATTTCTATTACTTTCAGAGCACTCAACAACATGGGAGCTGTAAATCAAACAATTATATCAGAATTCATTCTTCTGGGGCTTAGTGATGATCCAGCTCTGCTGCCTTTCATCTTTACCCTGTTCCTGTCCATATATCTGATTGCCACCTTAGGAAATTTGCTCATTGTTCTGGCTGTTAGCTCTGACTCCCAACTACACACACCTATGTACTTCTTTCTCTCTAACCTGTCAGTTAATGACATCTGTTTAATCAATACCACAATCCCAAAGATGTTGGTGAACATTCAAGGGGAGGATCACACCATCACATACACAGGATGTCTCTCTCAAGTCTACCTCATCTTGAATTTTGCTGGTATAGAAAACTGTCTCCTGGCAGTGATGGCCTATGACCGCTATGTTGCTATCTGTCACCCTCTGAAATATACAGTTATCATGAATCAATATTTATGTGTGAAGTTGCTGCTCTTCTCTCTGTTCCTCAGTATTGGGCATGCTTTGTTCCACACTTTGATGGTGATGCTGCTGTCTTTCTGCACAAAAGTTGAAATACCCCACTTCTTCTGTGAGCTGGCTCAGATCATCAGACTTGCCTGCTCTGACAATTTTATCAATTATCTGCTAGTATACACAGTGTCTGTTCTATTTTTTGGTGTTCCTGTCTTTGGGATCATTTTGTCTTATATTCACATTGTATCCTCAGTTTTAAAAATGTCATCATTGGGAGGGAAGTATAAAGCCTTTTCAACATGTGGGTCTCATTTGTCAGTTGTGTCCCTGTTTTATGGCACAGGTTTTGGGGTACACATAAGCTCTGCATTTACTGACTCTCCAAGGAAGACTGTAGTGGCTTCAGTGATGTATACTGTGGTCACTCAGATGCTGAACCCCTTTATCTACAGCCTAAGAAACAAAGAGATAAAGAAAGCCTTCAGGAAAATCACTAGTAGGATACCATTTCTTTTGTAATAAATCATTTATATTTCAGTTTTAGGATAAGAAAAACTTTCATAAGACTTTATGAATCAACAGGTTTAGCTCTGATGCTTTTCTAAAGAAAATTCATGTATTATGTTCCTCAAAAGGAGGTCTTTAAGCTGAGGTTGTAATTTTAATAAAAACATTTTCCATAAAATCAGGGAAGTATATATGGGGTAGACATTATCTTTCATTAAAATTCTAGCAACATTTTGAGAATGATTTACATCTGATTCCATAGTTAGATCCCTGTGAATTGAATACTGGCATTATCTATATAGTATCATATAGAAGTGAAATTTTGTACACTAGAAAGCAATGGCTGATAATTGTTTTTATATATTTTGTTGTTATTTAAAATTAAAATCTAAGTACATTAGTCTATATGAAGACATGTATGAGTACAAGAATAAGCACTTAAACCTGAGTTAACAATTATGTTTGTTTAGTAATCTAGTATTTGTAGGTTCTCCTCCAAGGTCCCTGACCTCTCTAATATTGTGTAGTTGACTAGCTTTACAGTACCAGGAATAGTTTCCCTTCTATTGAGTAAGCCAATAAGTAAGTCTTTTTCTGAAGCAACCATCATATCTGTAATATTTGGGTCATTAATGTTAAGATTATGCACTGATGGTAAGATAGCAGTGGCTCAAGATACTGTTGTGACACATAAATCTGTCCCTTGCAGTTGCTTTCATTTGGAATAAGAAATTTCAGATTATATAGTAAACCAAATAGGAGAGGTTATCAGATACTTTACAACTGTTAGCAAGTATATTGATCAAAGATTTGTATTTTATTCAATCCTCTATCCTATACTTTCATTTAACAATTGACTCTCTTCCAGTCACAATCTAACACAGTGTCATAGACAGAACTTTGGGGAGGTTTCACTGTGCCATTGATATTTAGCTTTTATATGCACAGTATATATGTATTCTGGGTCACAAAAATTGGTTTCAATTATTATCTAATTTGGGATATAGATGGATATTATTTGTTTGTAATAAAGCAACTTCAACAGATAAACTTTTTTCCAGAATATCTGTGTAGGTCGTAAGTATTATTATACAGTTCCTTGTAGGACAGTTAAAGAAATAAAACAAAATGATTTTAAAATGAGTTATTATATCTATAAATATAATATTTTTGGGTTGATATAACCAGCATTTGTTAATTTATGTAAACTGTGGCATTGTACATTTTATGTAACACTTTTTGGACCCAAATGCATTAAAACTATACCCATTTAAAATTCTTTGCAGACTGGTATGATAATATGGTTTTCTTTCAAAGATCAGATTTTGATATGACTTCCTACCTATTCTTGAATTTACAACCCTTCCTTCTGCATCCCAAAGTGATATATTGTAAGCATTCATCACCACATTGGCTCAATGTGCTCCTTTTGACATTATTACACCTCTAATGAAACTTTGCGATTTTCATCTTTAAGTATCAAAATAAGTCATGCTGTCCATTTCAATAGTTACCTTGTATATTTCAGTCTGTATAGTTTCATATTTCATTTGATGACATTAAAAATGAAGAACCATTATGATAATGATGTTGTGTTACTGATTTTCTTTTATTATGTGTAAGGGTGTTGCATATTCTTCCACATGTCTTGTGAAGAGATTAGAATTTTCTTTTATTTTGGATGTAGTATTGCTAAGTTTTTCATAATTTGGTATTTCCACAAGATCTTAAAAGTTTATGAATCAGTACAGAAGCCCCATATGTAATTTTGGCTTTGCAAATTAAGCTTACAAATATTTTTGTCTATTCTGATAATATTTTAGGTATAAAATCAAATCTATAGTATCATATATTTCATTTTCTGTAAGACACAATTAACATATTTAGTACCACTTACAATCATCTATTGAAATTTATAAATTTATAATATTGAGCTGATTATGTGTTTTGTAAATAAAATTAATTCATCATACTGTTTTTATCTAGTTGTAATAGTGGTGTTTTATGAAAAGCATGTGGGGGGAGAAGAGCCAAGAAATATTATATTCTGGGCAAGGCTGCAATCATGAACTCATGGGGATGGCAGATGCATGTACTAAGTTAGTGTAAAAATGGATCATCATCAGTTAGGCATCAATGTAACAGGGATTCATGAGTCCCTGACAGTCATTTCTGATCTTTTCTTGTCACTATAATTTAAGGATGAAGAAGATATTGCCATCAGTTGTACCTACTGATAATGCCACAAGACTGTAATAGGTACTGTTAGTCCAATGAACCACAGCCTTAATTAATGACACCAAGCAAAACTGCAATTCATAGTCTTGCAAAGGGACTATGGGGAATAGAAAATTTGATTTGAATGGAAAGAAGATAGAAAACAGTAGTGGAAGAGGGCTTTGTGAATTTATTATACACATGTATAAAATTGATCAATAAAAGACAAAAAAGAGGCAGAACCACACAGTGAAAGACAGAGACAGGCAGAAGCAGAGAGAGAAAGAAAGAGGGAAAGTGCAGAAATACAATAGGACAGTAGTTCTGGGAAGTAAGCTAATGTCAGTTGCCTTTCAGATTGATCTTTATTAGGAAAATCCTGGGACTATAGTGTGTGAAGTCATTATTGGTCTTTACATGGAAAAGCAGTTAGGAGAAATAAAATATAGGAGAGGCAGCTTGATGAGTCCTTGAAGGGAGACAGCCACTCTTCTTACAGAAACCCAGAAAGGAGTTATATGAGGATAGAAAGCTTGATGTGGGAGAATATTAAGGAAGATAGATGACACATAATACACAAGAGGGGTCCTATGGGAAAAAATAAGCCAGCTTTTTTTTTTCTGAAGAAAACAAAACCAACCAACCAAACAAACAAACAAAGGAACATTTTACATTATAGATTTTCAAGTATGTACTGCAAATTCCACACAGCATCATTTAGTCTGCCCTAATTAAAATACCAAAAGATAGGAAGGCAATGATAGAGACTAAACATGATTTAAGATTGTCAGGATACTAAGGGCCAGGGCAACTAGGATTTTTCAGCTGCAACTGAGTCTTAGAGGACTGCAAAGAATGGGAAACAGGTTTTGGGTAGCATGACTTCTGGAAGAGGAAGAAAAGCATCAGCAGGCCATGTAAGCTAATGCTTTGTGGTTTGTACATATTGTTAATTTAATCTATAAAAACATGCCATTTTTTAAACTAATTTGTTGTATGTAGTTGATGCCTATGTGCAGCAGCTTTGTTTTAATATATTTATATTTAACTCGTTGGTGTTTACCTGCTGAACCAGTACTGAGTTAATCTTAATAAAATTCCCATTTTTTTCTCTATGATTGAGCCTGAAATTACTGGATATAGATCTTCATATCTCATGAGAAACAGATATCTACATTTATTTTAATTCACTTAGTTAAAAATACCTTTAACATGACACCACTCATGAATGAGCACTCTCTTAATTTATGAATTGATATTTTTAAGTAACTATACTTTTTGTACCACTATGCCATGCTTTCATCAGACACCCAAATCTAATCTATAGATAATAAGAAAGGAACCCTAAAAAATTTCAGTAAGAATGGGAGATAAACCTCCACCCTAGATTAATGAGTTACTGATAATGTACAGATTTTGCAATAGGTTAGGATGACCTACACCCACGGGGCTATATAGGAATGTATTTTCCATGTTAATTGCTGTGCAGGCAGCACCAAGTGCTGGCAGGATAATTGATACTGTCTTTTGTATGACCCATTACCTGCCTTCTACATGTAAATACTTATCTCTTCCCCAACTGCCCCAAAAGAGGAAAAAGCAAGCTGCTGAGGGGAGAGGGCATTGTTCATGTTAAGCTCTGGATCATCTCAGAATGAGTAAGCTGTGGCACCACTCCCACTACGCTAACAGCTTTTAAAATTTATTTATTTATTTATTTATTTATTTTTGTATATGAAAGAAATACTGCTTTTGTTAAATAAAGAGCTGGTAGCTGAACTTGAGGCAGTACCACAAGGCAGAATGACTGGGCAGAGAGAAGGATCAGCAGAAATACCAGGCAGAAGGAAGAGGAAGGAAATAGGACAATGCATGGGTAGGAATGAAGGAGGGAAATAAAGAGAGAGAGAGCAAAATGGCAGAGACACAGTGACAGAAATTTCAGGTATATTTTAGATGACTGGTTGAAGGACTGCCCCAGCAAAATGGCCAACAGCCTTAATCTATATAGACATCTTGGTGTCTTTATTGTTAAACCACAAGTGGAACCCCAAAAGTACTGCAATGGCAATCATGCTGTAATTTATAGCTTGTATTTATATGATATTCAGAACGAATTGGTGATACTGTTTGCCTTGGCAGATATTAAGATAATCTCTTGTTTTATTTACCTATTAACTTTTACACATTTCAAGTTATTTGCCCACATAAATATAATAATGATCTCATTACTCTCTTAATAGCTAAAAACAAGCTTAGCAAGAATTCTGGTGTAAATATCTCCCTACCCTCATATGTATATATGTGTTTGTGTGTGTTAGACTTAAAATTTTGTCCAAGTAAAAAGCAATTCAACTGCTTTTTGCCACAACTTTCATGTGGCCATTATGAAACAGAGAAATATGACAATCCCTTCTCCCAACCAGTATAAATTACTCTATACCCTCAGATAATAGCATGCATCCCATTCTGGCTAATAATCAACGTTTAACCTGCTTTAAATAGAAAAATATAAGGACCTTAAATAAACTAGCATTCTTTTTTGAAAATAGTTCTTATTCAGGGTCATTTTAACCACCTGGAAAAATTATGCATTTCTTAAGAAGAGGGATAGAGTGCAGTATAGCAGGAAACCCAGTGTGTTTCCCATTAACCTACTCTTAAAGGTATGTTCTTCCAAATGGCTGGTTGTAAGTCAGGGTTGTCTCCTAATGTTATAGGATCCTAATGGCTGGTGTAGAACGCATATTAATAAGAATATAGAAAAACACTAAGTTAAATGTTTCATCAAGAAGCAGTTAGCTCATGTCAGCTGATATTAGTGGATAAGAGTTGGAGGACCAGCCAGCTCCCACTAGCTCTCATGTCAACTCTATGTGTAGCAGATAAGAATGAAGTAATAGTGGGACTAGGCACACAGGAACTCCACCAGCCCAGTGGCTCTGGTTCCTTCAAGTCTCTCTGGGCTGGTGTCCTGAGCAGAATTCGGGCTCAAGCTCCACAGCCAGTCCCACAACACCCAGAGGAAGTTCCACTCCCAGGTGCTCTAACATGCCCAGGATCACAGGATCCCAGAATCACAGGATCCCAGAGACAGCTTGACTCTGAGAAGTTCTGACATAACCAGGATCACAGGAAGGACAGGCTCCAGTCAGATTTAGCAAGGACAGGTAGCACTAGAGATAACCAGATGGGGGGGAGCATAAGAAAATAAACAACACAAATCAAGGTTATTTGGCATCATCAGAACCCAATTCTCCCACCATAGCAAGTCCTGGACACACCATCACACCAGAAAAGCAAGATTCAGATATAAAATCACTTCTCACAATGATGATACAGGACTTTAAGAAAGACGTAAATAGCACCCTAAAAGAAATACAGGAGAACACAGGTAAACAGCTAGAAGCCCTTCAAGAGTTAATGCAAAAATCCCTTAAAGAACAACAGGAAAACACAATCAAAAAGGTTAAGAAAATGAGCAAAAACATCCAGAATCTAAAAGTGGAAATAGAAACAATAAAGAAATCAGAAAGAGAGACAACCCTGGAGATGAGAAACCTAGGAAAGAAATCGGGAGTTATAGATGCAAACATCACCAACAGAATACAAGAGATAGAAGAGAGAATATCAGGGACAGAAGACACCTTAGAAAACATTGACACAACAGTCAAAGAAAATGCAAAAAGCAAAAAGCTCCTAACACAAAACATCCAAGAAATCCAGGATGCAATGAGAAGACCAAACCTAAGGATAATAGGCATAGAAGAGAGTGAAGATTCCCAATGTAAAGGGCCAGTAAATATCTTCAACAAAATTATAGAAGAAAACTTCCCTAACCTAAAGAAATAGATTCCTATATATACAAGAAGCCTACAGAACTCCAAATAGACTGGACCAGAAAAGAAATTCCTCCCATCACATAATAATCAAAACACCAAATGCACCAAACAAAGAAAGGATTTTAAAAGCAGCAAGGGAAAAAGGTCAAGTAACATATAAAGGCAGGCCTATCAGAATTACACCAGACTTCTCACCAGAGACTATGAAAGCTAGAAGATCCTGGGCAGATGTCATACAGACCCTATAAGAACACAAATGCCAGCCCAGACTACTATACACAGCAAAACTCTCAAATACCATAGATGGAGAAAACAAGATATTCCATGACAAAAGAAAATTTACAAAATATCTTTCCACAAATCCAGCCCTACAAAGGATAATAGATGGAAAACATCAACATAAGGAACAAAATTCCACCCTAGAAGAAGCAAGAAAGTAATCTTTCAACAAATCCACACAAACCTAGTTCCACCTCTTACAAAAAAAAAAAAACCAACAGGAAGTGACAATTTGAAAATTAATATTACCAATGTATCCTAATCGATTGAAATCCAAAAATATGACGAATTAGAAATTTATTGATTGCCATCCATTGGTCTCTCTAATTTGGTAATTGGGGAAATAGGTTCAATATTGTACAATCTATATACATTTTCAACTTGTTTGTTCATAACAGTGTCTTGTTGTGTATAACACAAGGGTCTTGAAATCTTGCTTCTCTTATCTCAGCTTCTCTATTAGTAGTATTGTTTATTTCATGTTTTTATACTATACTATGGTTTTCAGAACAGTTTATATATTTCAAAAGTATTTATATACCCAAAAGAAACATAGAAAATTAACTAGGGAGGTGGCTTGTAAGAGAATAACAAAGAGTGAGACTGAATGCTTTGCTTGATGTTTGTAACTCTTTTATCAAGTTTCAAGAAGAGGACTTTATAAGTTACTCTTTCTCTGAGATGAATGCTTTTCCAAATTATCACAGCTAATGAACCAAATTCTTACCCTCACCTAATGTCTGTGCTACACTCCAAGCAGAACTATTGTTCATTGAAACAGTTGGTGAATGACTTTATGGATAGACCATCTTAATACATACACCATACCTTAAATGAATATAACCTGTTCTCTGTGGGCTGAGAATAAAGTCACTCACTCAAGTCAAATAGCTTTGACCATAGCAGGAAGTCTGTATCCAAAAATCGTGCCTACAATTCATTCCTTGGTGCAGCAAAACTATCAACTCTCAGCTTAGCGTCGATGGAGGTAAAATCATTTAGTGATGTGAGGGTCATTGAAGTACAGCCTTATTACAATGAAATCCAATGTCTAAAAATTGTTCTTATTTTGGTATTATGCCACAGTAAGAGCCAAGATTTTAAACTCTTCTAAATAGAAAACAAACAAAAAAAAACTTTATATATTTATGTTCATTTAAGAAAATACTAGTAGTGATCTATTATTTTGAAATATACAGTTAGTATGTTTGGAGGTATTTAAAATTTATATTGAAAAAAATGTATTTTCAGTATTGCTGTAGACAAGCATCTACATAAGACTGTTAAATTGATTGTTGTTTTATATCAGACAACTTTTATAATACTTATTTTTATTGTTATAATATTTTATAAATTTTTATTGTTATAATATTTTATAAATTTTAACAAATATGACAAAAAAGATATTGTAGATATTGTACTGGAAGGAGTTGGGGTACAAAAGGGAAACAAGAATGTAATTTAATTCTATTTACTTAAAATATGTTTTTAAATGTTAAAAGTTCAGATATATTGAAATCATGTAACTTTTCTCATCATAATGCAATAAAAGTTAAAAAAAAATGAAGTAGTAGGCAATGATGTAACGCTAGAGAGTGACCACCCCTTGTAGCTAATAAAAGCAGAGGCTCATAGCAGACAAGCAGAAACCCTGATGTTGCAACAGTAAAGACCCCCATGCTGTCTGGCTCTCCAACCAGAAAACAACGGACTGGGGCCCTGTCTGCATAGAGATAAGAGAATCCAGAGGAAGGAGATACTGCCTAAGACACACTGAGTGATGGACAGTTTGCAAGCCTTGCCTGGGAGGGCCTCTGCCATTTGTTTCATAGTCAGGTATAGCATATGTGTATACTAGAGTTTTGCCTGTGAGTTTCTCTGCTCTTTGCTTCTGAGTTAGGTACCACATGTGTGTATTGTTGATTGATGTTTGTTGTATGTGATGAGTCTTGCCTGTGAGTCTCTCTACTACTTGATTCTGAATCAATAACTTCATGTGTGTATTGTCAACTGATGCTTATCATTGTAATGACTAAACCTAGAGATCAAATGGCATCTGGACTCCATCTCTCCTTCCCAGCTTTAAGCTAGATGTGACGTGGGACAGCTGGTCATTGCTTGTGGGCAAACCTTGACAAAAGCTTATTTAACCACAAGTTTCACTAATTTCTTAACAGTTCTGGTTAAACTGTTAGTTATCTTTGAGGAATTTTGGAAACATCATTCCCTTAGCTAAATTCTACTTTATGTTACCTAATTTCCCCTAAGCAACTTTATTAAGAAATTTTGTACAATATCAATTGATTACTTTGAGTTTCTTCTACATCAATCCTAGCAATAAAGTAGAAACTGGGAGTAAATAAATAATTGGTATAAAGCATATGCCAATAAATGATAAGAAATACTGTTGCATAATATAGAATTTTATACCGTAGTAATAATAATATTAAAAAAATAATAATAGTAATAATAATAATAATAGATAATTATAAAGTTTAGGATTGCTGAAAAAGTTTCTACTACTGTTTGTTCTCCAAAATTGACCTATAATTAATCTCCATTCCCGTAATAAAAGAAGTCATCTCTAAATTACAATCAGCCTTTACGCCCATTTCTATATAAAGGAATATGCTTTCTATATAAAGGAATGAGCAGGTTAATAGGGCATCTCAGACTCACAACAATTATTAAATCCTGGCCACTTCATTTTTAGGAGAAGCATAATTTTTGCAGGTTGTTAAAATGACTCAGGGTAACAAGTATTAGAAAAGAACATTTGTATGCTTAAGAAATATTTCTCTTTTTTTTATTTTAGAAATTTCCTTTATTTACATGCAAATTTCTCCATTCCCAGTTACCCCTCCAAAAAACAAAAAAACAAACAAAAACGAACCCCTGTTGCCTCCCCCCTCCCCATGCCTGCCA
>NW_022196906.1:13460382-13464942 GCF_008632895.1 Mastomys coucha
TCCACTTGCAGGGAAGGGGCAGAGGAGGACGCTGAACCCCCTCTGTCACTAGGAAGCTGAGAGGATTGTGTCCCTGCCCCCTGTGGCTCCCCTGGGAGTCGTGGGGCCTGTGGCTCCTGGCTGGCTGCTCAGGTCTCAGAAACTCACCAGAGATAATGGTGAATCCTGCCCAGGTCTCTGGCCTAAGGCGCCTCCGGGCTGGCTGCTCCAGTCTCAGAAACAGTTGCATTCTTGAGTAACAGTGTTGGTCTAGTCGGAACGACCAAAACGAGCAGCTTAACGATTGGTTCGAAAGTTAGCTCATATTCTTATCTCTTCAGATTCAGAAGAGGGGTGTACTTGAATTCTTTTCTTCCAGAGGAATGCTAAACTCACCTCAAAATATTTCTAAAAATGTTCTTGTTGTGTAAGATTTTCATCTACCAAAGTGAACACAATTGGAATCTCCTATTTTTTTTTTAATTGTTCAAAGTATAACCTGGGGCAAAGATCTGAAAGAAGTTTAAGGATAACTGCATATGTGAACCTGAAAGAAGCTTAAGGATAACAGAATATATGAAATGCATAAGGGTATACAAGTTAGAAAATTTATTTATTCATAACGATCCTTTTGAGCATCACCCAAAGTTGGACATACAGTATTATTAAGTATCTTTTCTTTAATTAATCTTTAAGTGTGTAGTGTGATTTCTCATAAGAGATACATAAAAATCTTGACTTTCATAGGTACATGATAACAAGCGTATACCAGTCACACATACACAAACACACACATATACACACTAAATACATAAATAATAACCAAATAAGTAAATAAACAAATATATAAAATTGAATATAATATCATTAAAAACACATAAATAAAATGATTTCAGCCTCTATGCAGATAAGAGAAACAATAGTAAGAATATAACTAGATTTGCTTGGCCTCTCGGTATCCTTGCATTCATACAAGAAGTTTTCTGTTGGTGAGTAGTGATCCTTAAGGATTTAAGTTTAATTGAGCAAAAAATGATAATAAAGTCTGCTCACATTTGCTTAAGTTAAATGAGAGATTCAACCAAATTTGTAATACTATTTTCAGTATATATTATTTACATTTTCATTGATTGTACAATTAGGCCTTATTGTGTTCATATTTTACTTTCTCTTACAAATTTCAGTTAATTAATAAACATATAAATATGTTTTAGCACTTCAAAGTGCCACATAAATAGATCTCATGGGTTGCCTCTATAAGAGTTTTGCTGTAGAAATACCTTGGCAGATTGGCCAGGGCTGTAAACATCACACAATGCAACAGGTCTCACATGAGAGATTTATTGGGGCTATATACAGAGGCAGCCTCTGAGTAAGGATGGAGTGGAAAGTAAGTCAGAGAAACAGAAGAAGGGACAAAGAGGGCAAAATAAACAGGGAGATAGAACATGATCAAAAGAGTAGCCTTGGTGGCAGGGACTTTCTAAAGGATATGTTTGTTGAATCCGATGTCTGGTGATGATGATGTTTCTGGTGCTGAGTCACTGAAGGTAGTCTTTGGCTAATATTCCTCTCTTTTGTTTATCATAAAAGTGAGGAAATGGGAAAGTATGATATTGATTCAAGAATGGAGATACTCTTTAAACTATATCCTGCCTTCTATGACCATCAACATCTTTGGGAATCCAAAATAGTTGGGAGGCTGACCTAGTCCTGGATGAGCAGGCTCTTTCATTTGTTGTCCATGGTCTCTGAGACCATACAGGGCTATGAACATGCAGGCAGCAGTTGAAGTGATATGTAAGGCTGGATCTTTGAAGGTGTGTCAGATACAAATTTTGAGGGAACACCTGGATCTGGCTGGTTGCTGAATCAGATCCATATTAGGAGGAGAAGATAAAGTTAATGAATTTAGGGAGAAATTTCAATTTCCTTAGGTGTTCATTTGAAACTTTTAGGCCCATGGTCTTGATACTTATGAGAAGGAAGATCCAAGACTAGGGAAAATGGGGAAGGTAACCCATCCTTAGAAATAAATGGAATAGGCAAGTTGGAATGTTGATTGGCATCTCTATCTGCAGTACATATTGAGAAGGCTAAGCTGACTCCAAGATTGGCTTCAAATTGACAGTTTAGGAGACTCTGCCTAAGACTATGCAAGCCCAGGCAAGTCAGTTACTAGGAAAAAAAAAGACCCAGGCATCAGGCACCAAGTCAGAAATGGCCTTGATACCAGAGGCTGCCCTGCCACGTGGCCTGGGGCAAGGACAATGAGTCAGCAGCAAGTTCCAGACTTCCTTAGCAATAATTTCCACACATCCCTAGTAACAGTTTCCACCCTAATAATGGTTCTGGAATGCCTAGAGTTAGAGTAAGATAAAGCTCACCTACCCCAGGATTTCTCAGCAACAGTTTCCAGCCCCCATCTCCTGGTGATGCTTCTGGACCCTGGAATTCCCTTAATGTGCTTTAAATTGGGCCTGCAAGCTCACTTGGTTGCCTCTCTATCATGGTAATGGGAGATCCTAGCATACAGGATTCTGCAGAATAACACCTTCTTTGCATTTACATACTATTTGAGTTCAAAGTATCATTTTTCTGCAAATCATGAACCTTTACAATATGACTAATGAGATGTAGACTCAAGAAAATTTCCTGAAGGTTACTGATGTTTTTAAACTTACAAAAAGAGATAAGTTTTGATATGTTAACATTTCTATTGTTCATTTTGTGTACTGAAATCTGCATTGTAGAATAGACAGTAAACTCAGTCCTTTGACTCAGAGAAGCTTGAGGACCCAATATAATTTTGGGTTAAAAGTTCTTTCCTCTTTCCAGAAGTCTAGATGAATATAGATTATATAGATGCTTTTATCACAATGACAAACACTATTAAGTCTAAACTTAGAAGACAGCCAAAGGAATTTAAAAGTCTTCATCTGTGACCAGATTAATAGTAGTCAGTATTTAGCAGAGCTAGATTAATAGATTACCAGAACTCCATCAGTAATTTTTAAAACTCTTAAATTCTGTATTCTTAATGTTGGCATTCTGTCTAGGTTCAGCCCCACAGTTACTTAGCAATTGCCAGGTGTGTCTGCCTCATTATAAAAGGGACTGCTTGTCCCCTCTTCTCTTTCTTGCTTTCTTGTTCTTGCTCTGTCCTCTTGCACCTTACCCCCTCTTTCTCCATTCCCCTACTACCCTTTCAAATCCCCTCCCCATGCCCTGAATAAACTCTATTCTATACTATACCATCTGTGGCTGGTCCCTCAGGGGGAAGGGATACCTGAGCATGGGATCACAGAAGCTCCCCCTTCTGCTACACATTACTGCACAATCCAACAAATATATTCCTTATCCTCTTTATTTTTATAAAACACAACACTTAATATAATAATAGCATAGAGAAAGAATTATGAAACATGTTTTCTATTTCTTAGATATATCTTTATTAAGTTTCTTATACTTTTACAATTTGGATTTACATACCTTGGATCCTTCCAACTTAAGCTTTCAGATCTCAGTCCTTCTTTTATAACTTGCATTTACACATCTTAAAACATCTTCTTGGATCAACACACCTCAAGCATATATGACCTGGCCTGCAGGTCACGTTATTCGGGGGAACGAGGAGGGTCACAACCTGTGAATAAAGAATGGGCGAGAGAGACGACAGGACTCAAGGAAGCGTTGCTTGTCAAGAGCCATTTACTTGGTTGAGGAGAGCATATTTAAAGCAAAAATCTTGGAGGAAGGGGGAGAGGAAGGAGGGAGAAGGAAGTTTACAAGGGGAGGGGGAAAGGAAGGAGGGAGATGGAAGGTTACAAAATCTTCTGGGGTTGAGCTCCAGGGTGACAGGTGAGGAGGGGGTGGATGAAAGGTGGGGAGGGGGTGGATTTCTGTGAATGTTCTTTTTCTCAGGGCCAAGCCAGATCCTTGTGATTGTCAGGCAGGATGTTAATCTCAGGGTTTTCAATTAGTTGGGGCAGGATGGTTCTCTCAGCCATGCAGGGCCAGCTGGGGCAGGTTCAGCCAAGTGTCATTTGGTCTCCAACATCTCCCCCTTTTCTGTTTATTTAAGGAGTCAGCCCCTTAAAGGCACCTGGAAGGATCCCGGGAGAGGCTTCTCAAACCCGACCATGGAGGTCACTTAGGGTCTCATGGGGGACCTGAGCCTGGTGGAGGGTGGTGCTCAAGCTTTTGCCCAACTCTGGGTTGACTTCCCCACTCGAAGCCGCCCTGTCTTAGGTGGCCGAGACTTAGCGCCAGCTCTGTCACTGACTTACCAGGTCCTGGCCATGGGGAGAAAGCCTGGGTGGGTCAGGATCTTTGCCTTGAGGCCACCCAGGGGGTGTATATGGGTATTAGGGTGACCCAAGGCGAAACCATGCTCTCCAGTCGCCTTGTTGTGGCACCCGAGAGGGTGACTGTAAGCCTGAGAAGGTAGAGGCATGACTCGCACTTGTTCTTCAGTGTCAAGGCGGTGGTAGTGAACCTGGACGGGTCTGGCGGCTGCATCAACCTGGTTCTTAACAAAGCTTGTCAGACAATTAAAAGCCCAAGGGCCAAAGGAAAGAA
>NW_022196906.1:13465680-13472406 GCF_008632895.1 Mastomys coucha
CCCACCTGTGCCTAAGAGAAGGACCAGGAGGGAGCATATTGGGTCCCAGAAGGCATGTCCCAAAACCAAAAGGCAGGACAGGAGCAGGAGCAACAAGAAGACACGGAGGGGCCGCTGGTAAATCCAGACAGGGGAGTCATTCTTCCAAGTGATCTTATTGGCCTGGAGTGCAGGGGGAGCAATGGCCCTTATGAAAAGGATGTATTATAGCCTAATCCTGCCCAATCTTATTTAGGGGTGGTTTGTATAGGGACTTGACATTCCTGGCTGTTTTTTTTTTTCTAAGCCCTGTCCGAGGAGGAGCCCCTGGTCCAGCATCTGTCCAGTCACAGTCGTGGAAGGGCTAAAAAGGTAGACTCCCATCTGAGTTAATGTCTCTGCCCCAAAGGTTAACAGGGAGGCCAGGAACTATGAATGGCTGGACACAGCCTGAATTACCATCAGGATCTTCCCAGGTCAGGACCTGAGAGCTCTGGAGGGTATTTGTAGACGTGCCTATGCCCTGTAGATGGGTTAAGGAGGGCTGGCATGGCCATAAAGGGGGCCAGGAGGCCTGAGAAATGACAGTGGAGTCTGCTCCTGAGTCAAGAATACCTTCAAAATATTTGCCATTAAGTTTAAGTTTAAGGTGTGGGCGCTCTTTAGTTATCTTTTGGACCCAGTAGATTTCAGAGGATCCGGGACTGGAAGGCCCCTTAGGCGGCCCCAATGAGGGTGTAGAAGTATCAAGAGGGAGAGGCAAGGCCTGAGCTATACGCTGGCCTTGACAGATGGTGAGGGGCCCTCTCAAGAAGGAGGCCAAGATCTTAATTTCTCCCGTATGATCATTATCCACGAGGGATGGGAAGATGGTAATACCTTGAAGGGCTGCAGAGGCTCGCCCCAAAATAAGATAATAGATTTTAGGGGGTGGGGGCCCAAAAGTCCCAGTAGGGATGGCCAGGACACCCTGATCAGGGGTTAGTATTGTATAGGTGGAGGCACAGAGGTCCAGTCCTGTGCTTCCGGGGGAGGCGTGACAAAGGGCTGTGGTGGCAGGGATTGATTTGGGAGTGGCATCTGGTTGGGTTGTGGCTGGCTGGTCCCCCGAGGCTGGCAGGAAATTGATAGGATGAGGGACCTGGGACTGGCCCCTCACCCTCTTTCCCGAGTGAGGCGGGAGTGGATTGCCCAAGATATCTGTCTTGGAGTGGCAGGCAGGTGTTGGCCCAGTGTCTACCGCGGCGGCAGGGGGGACAGACACTAGTGGGGAGGTCTTTGTGTGTGGACCGCAGAGGTGCAGAGGAAGAAGGAAGGCGAGAAGGGGTAGAAGGAGCAGGGGCAGAGGGGCGTGTGGTGGACCAAGGGACAGGCAGTTGAGGCGGAGGAGGGCTAGAGGCAGAAGCAGGCTCTCGAGTAGTCTGAGAATGAGTGACAGGGAAAGTCAAGTGGACCGAGGGGCGCTGTGAGAGACAGGGATGAGCATTAGAGGAGGAAGAGTAGAGAGTTGAAAGGTGAGAAAAGCATTCCTGGAGTTGAAGAATCTCAGTCAGTTCCTGAATTTGGGAGATGAGGCTAGTCTTCATGTCTAAGAAAGAAGGTGGAAGGGCAGAGGCGATGTTAGGAGGCAGGGGAGGGGCAGACGACAGGGTTGGGAGAGGCCAATCTTCAGAATGATAACGGGCCACTTCCTCCTCAAGGGTGGCAGCATCGCCGGGGTCGAGCGGTTCGGGAGTTGTGAAGAAGGCAGTGGGGGCAGAGGGAGAAGAGGTGGGTTTTATGGGTGCAGACAGTTGGCGGAAGACTGGAGCGCAGAGAGGTTTAGAAAGGCCCTTCTCTGCAGCGGAGAAAGGGTCGTCATAGGGAGGAGGATGATGACAAGGGGAAGGAACCAGAGGGACCTGTGAGGCGAGAGGTGGATAGAGTGGAGCAGTAGGAGCGGCAGCAGGCAAGGGCGGAATCTGACAGTCCTCCTGTGGCATATCAATGAGAGTAAAGGAAATAGAGGCCTGAGTTGGAGAGCGAGAGGGCGGACGAGAAGGGGGACAGGACCCAGGCCAGGACTGTGAGAAACAGAGTTCTGCAACTGAGAGGAGCTGACGTTTCCCCGAATCAGAATCAGCGCCCTCAAGAATGTTTCAGATGAGACCCCAAAATGTAAAGATCATTGCCGTGACTGCTTTGTCTCCTTCAAGTTTTATTTTTTCATTAAGTTCACAACCAACCTTCTGCCATTTCTTGGAGTGGATAACTGGCCCATCAATCATAAACCAAGGACATGTCTCATCGATAAAGATAAAAAAATCTTACCAAGTCCTTTTTCTTTACCCTTATGCCCCTCTCTCTGAGAGCTTCTTTTAAGTCCTTTATAAAGCGGACTTCTTTAGACATGGAATGGCCCATTCTTGAGATGTCTAAGAAGGATGGCTTACCTAATGACTTGAGCAACCGAGCGAGCAGCGTCAGTCATGAACCTGGATTCGATCTCGATCTTAATCTGTCCAGGAGGTGACCCATGCCTCGAGCCCCGCGTCTGGCACCAACTGACCTGGCCTGCAGGTCACGTTATTCAGGGGAATGAGGAGGGTGATTAAAGAATGGGCAAGAGAGACGACAGGACTCAAGGAAGCATTGCTTGTCAAGAGCCATTTACTTGGTTGAGGAGAGCATATTTAAAGCAAAAATCTTGGAGGGAGGGGGAGAGGAAGGAGGGAGAAGGAAGTTTACAAGGGGAGGGGGAAAGGAAGGAGGGAGATGGAAGGTTACAAAATCTTCTGGGGTTGAGCTCTGGGGTGACAGGTGAGGAGGGGGTGGATGACAGGTGGGGAGGGGGTGGATTTCCATGAATGTTCTTTTTCTCAGGGCCAAGCCAGATCCTTGTGATTGTCAGGCAGGATGTTAATCTCAGGGTTCTCAATTAGTTGGGGCAGGATGTTTCTCTCAGCAATGCAGGGCCAGCTGGGACAGGTTCAGCCAAGTGTCATTTGGTCCCCAACACATATGTATCTCAGACCTTACATAATCGTTACACCTTTTTTCTATTCAGTAATTTCCCAGGAGATACAGATAGTTGAGTACTAAGTATAGTCACTGTAAAGTGGATTTCTTTAAAGAATTAGTAAAAAGTTACAGTAAAATCTGTGGGGCAGTGAGCAGCTCTGACAGCTGGAGTCCAGTGGAGCACAGCCACCTTGGAACCCCGGAGACCCACTGAGTGAAGTAATTTGCTCAAGAGGGGCAGTAGGCATTAGGTGATTGCTCCTGAGATCAATGGCTCAGATTTCAGCCTAGACCCCCAACAGCTGCCCCTGCAGGAGATGTGTGCTCTATCAGGCAGACACTGCCTCAAACTCCCAGCATTCTAGCTGGACCTCACACACAGTCATCTGACCACAAGCCAGACATGCCATGCCCCATGAAATAAAAGGGGTGGTTTGCCCCCTCCTCACTCTCTTATTCTCGTACTCCTCTCTTACCTCTTACCTCTCACTCTCTTACCCTTACCCTTCCTCTCTAACCCTTACCCTCTTGCTCTCTCTCTCCTCTCTGCTCTTTGTTCTCTTCTCTTTCTCTCTCCTTTCTCTCTCTCTCTCTCTCTCTCTCTCTCTCTCTCTCTCTCTCTTCCCTTTCCTTTCTCTCTCTCTCTACTTAACTAGCATATTCTTCCTACAATAAAGTAACTCATTCATACATTACCTCTTTTTTAAATAATGTGGAGACGTGCAGGAAACAGGTCAGCCCCAGAGAAGAGAGAGAGGAACCTGGACCTCAGTAGCAGGCCCTCTGCCATCAGGGAGAGAGAAGGCCTCAGCCAGGCAGGCTGGGGCCACAGCCCAGGCCCCTGCTTGCTTTTTGGGCAAGTGGTGGGCAAATGCAGGTAAACAGATCCTATCTCTGCACTAACAGAACAGCTGCACTGCGACTTTCCCCAAGCCTTTGATCCTTTGTTTCCAGACCCCAGCAGCATCCTGCAGCACCTCTGTTGCCCAGCGGCATCTGGAAATCTTAGTCCCTTGCCTCCTGGCATGCTAAGGAACCCTTCCCTTCACCTGTCTCTACATCAACCACCCGAGGAATGGGACACAGTCGCCCCCTGGACTGAGGTAAAGTATGCAGACAGGAGCTTTGCACTTGTCTGGTCAGCTGTGGCCCAAGTGTAAAGATACTCTCCTATTAACCTTTTGTTCCTTTGCTGCCTGGGGATTGCACCCGGCAGTTTCCCTGCAGTAGTGCAGTTGGTCATAAAGAGAGTGCATCTGCTCTCGAGAGGGCTGGGTGGCCTGTGGAGAGCTCCGCAGGAGAAAAGCACTTTGTGCCCAGGAGAAACTCAGCCTAGCCTCCTTGATGTACAAACAAGCAGACATTGTAAACTGTGAGTGAACCAGATCAAAAACTGGGCATTTCTTTCTCTCTCCTTTCTCCCTCCATCCCTTGGAAAAGCAGGCTGCGTGGACTTCTTGGCTCCGCCTCTCTTTGTGACCTACAAAAAGGCTCGAACTTCTAATCTTTATCCCTCCTCCAAACCTCAGTGCTGCCTCTGAACTCTGAGCTCCGCCTACCTGTCAGCTAATTTACAGTACAGGCTAACAGCCTGCAGCTTCAGCTGAAAGTCCCTCACTCAACCCTTAAACTTTTTCAAGGTTAAAACTTTATCCCTTGCTTTTCAAGGAAAAATAAACAGAAAATACCTAGCCTGCTTGCTGCACACAGCCTACCCATCTAAGCCAGCCAAAACTGCTGAACCGGAGGTTTTTATTAAGTTGTACCCCTTAAATTTCATTTTCCAACCAAAAATTTTCTTGCTTCTCCACTGGAACATTTATTTTTCTCCCTAATATCACTGATATATGTTCAAAAGTTTTCAACTTGATTAAATTTTCTTAAGTCACCTAATCTATTTCCACAGGTCAAATCAGTTACCATCATTCAATCCTTAATTAACAACCAGTTTCCTTTCAAAGAAAAACTGTTACTGCCTATCCCAGAGACATAATTTCTTCCCACAGCCACATGAAGCAGACTTTAAAGATTCCTTCCAGGACTAAATCCCTCACAAACCCTTGCTTTCTCAGGTCCTAACAATGCTCCCAAACATTGCAGACATTCTTCTGCTAGAATCCTGCTCTTCTGTTGTAATTATTCTATAGGTTCACCCCCACAAGGGAGGACAGTGTCTGCAGCTACAAGATCCACCAGAGACCATGCAGTCTCCTGAGGCCTGCAGACATAGTAGCCACATATCCATCAGAGACCACACCGTCTCCTGGGACCTGCAAAGAACAGGACAGCCTTCTTCCAGATGCCTCATCTGACTGAAAGCTCCCTAGACACGTGCTGAACCAAACAGAGGACAGACGACAGACTTGAGATCTTCCAGCTACAGATGAACTCTCTTGCCAAGCCAAATGGCTGCTGAACTTGGGGGAAGTTATGTGATAGTAAGGAAAACATAATGTCTATCTAGAATTCTCCTCCCACTGATGGCCAAGTTGGCCATCC
This sequence comes from Mastomys coucha, assembly GCF_008632895.1. NCBI lineage: Eukaryota > Metazoa > Chordata > Mammalia > Rodentia > Muridae > Mastomys > Mastomys coucha. The sequence goes on from NW_022196906.1 coordinate 13,471,159, forward strand.
TCTGCTATTGAAAGACCCCCGGAACTGGGGAGATGCTTACTCAAATCTCGGGATGACGCGACCACCCAATGACTCACGAGAGACTGAACTTGCTGCAATCACATGAGATTTATTAGGGATACCGGTACTGGGGTCGATCTCGTGACCATGCTGGCCAGCGGAGTTCGACCTCGAACACAAGAAGTGAGGGGTATTTAAGGGAAAAACCACAAGCTGGGGGTGGGGAGAGGGTCACCAAGGAAACAGAACATAAAAACAGGGGAAAATTTTAGAGGGACCCAGCCCTCTAAAGCCCTATTCAGTTAGGGAGGGGAACATATTCATTCTAGGAATGTAATCTTCATCTACCGGTCGACAGGGTGGAGAGTCTCATAAACCAGTAGACCTTCATTCCTAGTTCCGCCCTCATTGTGGATCATTGGAGGGGCAGGTATTGGGAACCAGAGCCCTGAGGCTCTGAGTTAGCCAAGTTCCTGGAACTACCTACTTCTCATTTTTTGGCTTGATACAGAGGTTTCCCATGTCCCCTTTTAGGTAAAGGCTACACATTATACATACATTTCTATTAAATGCTCTCATTTTAAATTCTAAGTTTCTCCAGCCTTTCACTGTACATATGCTGCTGGAGCCATTAGAAAAGCTTTTTAATTCTGAAGAATATGAGAACATTTATCTATTAAGTATGTTTAAACTAAAGAAACCTTGTTTGTTTCTAGTTACTTGTTTTCAGCTTACCTTTGGCAACGTTTGCAGAAGGATAATGTTTATTCTTGTAATTAATTACATTAATGTGAGAGGTTAAAATTTTCAAACTGTACTGTGGGAACTTAGCTGCTAGTTGAACTCAATGAGAAACCAGCTCCCAGAACATAGAAGAATGAGAGACCAGCTTCCAGAGCTTAGAGACCTGAGCGGCCTGGCAGGAGAAAAGAAAAATGAGGTAACAAACAATTGCCAGGTGGCTAACCTGCTTCTGAACCCTAGCACAAGCCAGCACCAATCAAAGACTACCCCGTACTTTCTCCTGCCTTAGTTTCCCCTTTTTCCCTTAGCAACTGTGTGGGTATAAAAACCTGTTTAATTTTTGCTTGGTGCCAGACTCCTCTACCCCTGCGTGGGATATGAATCTCGCCCCAGCTAGCTGGAATAAAAAAAAAAACCTCTTGCTGATTGCATCAAGTACCTGTCTTGGTGGTGTTTGGGGTCGCCGTTCCCGAGCCTTGAGTGTGGGGTTCTTCCCCCCATTTT
>NW_022196906.1:13472416-13486062 GCF_008632895.1 Mastomys coucha
CCTGCCTCTGCCTCCCAAGTGCTGGGATTAAAGGCGTGCGCCACCACCGCCCGGCCCCCCCATTTTTTTTTTAAAGAGCTCTAACAAATGCTTACCGTGGCAATAAATACAGTGTGAACACATTAAAGAATTCTATCATTTATATGTTGATTATTAACTTACATGTCTTAATTGTACTTAACAGTTTACAAGTTAAAAGCTTTTATGATAATAGGATTTAAAAGCCTTCTCTTATAGATTGAGACTTAAAAAAATAACAATTTGTGAACTGAACTTCTTCTAGTATCAAAATAAAAGTTTTACTCATAGATGCAATCCATAGAAAGACTTACAACTTTACTGATCCCATCATAGTCTACCATTACAGAAAATTGCAAGTTTTTCCCCTATGGCTTAGTTTATACAAATGGCTAAAGCTGAAATTGAGAAAAGACAAAGTACACCTTAGAATTTATAAATTTTGTTTATCAAATATACATTGTTTATTCAATGGATGTTATTATCTAACTTTTCTAGCAGTTTCATGTTTGAACAGTTAGTACAGGAATAAGTAGTTAGATTTACATCTTAAATTAGCTTTTGTGAATTTGAGTAGGCCTTTATAATTTTAAAATTATATCATCACTTACAGTATCATCATTTAACCATAGTTGAATCATATACATAGTATGTTGTAGCAAATATAACCTTAATATTTATCATAATACAAAGATCCATACCAATGGGAAACACTTGAGACATGTTGTTGCTACATTTGTTTAAAAAGAAATATTTAAAATGTTCTCCTTCTTCTATGCCAAGGTGGGTTTGTATATATCCATGGAAGGCCTTCCCTTTTTTTAGTAGTGAGGAGGGGTGGTTGGGGGAAAAGAGGGTGAGAGGAACAAACTGAGAGGAAAGGGAGAAGAGAAAGTTGTGATTGGGATATAAAGTGAATAAATAATTATTAATAAAAAATAAATCTTTTAAAAACAGAGTTACAGTGATAAACAGGGCTCACTAACAATCAGAAGTTGTACAACTGTTACTTTAAGCCATGTAGTCATCTTAATATTGTATAATATAGTATGTTGTAGCTGCCAGTGGCCACGGGTTACTGGGGTTCCCAAATGAAAAGATGGGGCTACATGGGTAGGAAGGTGAGAGGAAAATAAGACCAAGACAAGTTTCTGATCAATGTCCAATATTTACTTAGGAGTGTGAGTTATAAAGGGAGGAAACCCATGCCCCCACTATGTCAGGATCTTGTTACCTCATCAGCATCTAGTTGCTTTGTCAGGAACTGTTGTGCAGATGGCTCAGCAGCTCAGCAGGTGGTGGCTCCTTGTAGGAAGCTGCAGATGTGGCAGGACAATAGACTTCACCTAGGTCAGAAGGCTCCACCCTAGGTGGACTACCTAGCTGTGGCACAACAAAGTCTGAATCAGCCTGCTTCAGGCTGGGGGGAGAGTACAGTATGTGTACTCTTTAATTTCAGTAAAGATGTGGCTGCTGACATACTAATAAGGTCACCAGCTAAGATGAAGAGAGCCTAATTGATGCCTAGTGAAAGGCTGGAGAATCTTAGAATTTAAAATGAGGGCATTTAATAGAAGTGCATGAATAGTGTATAACCTTTACCTAAAAGTGGGCATGGAAAACCTCTGTAACAAGCCAAAAATGTGGAGTAGCTAATTCCAGGAACTTGGCTAACTCAGAGCCTCAGGGCTCTGGTTCCCGATACCTGCCCCTCCTGACTGATCCACAATGAGAGCAGAACTAGGAATGAAGGTTTACAAGTTTACAAGGCTCTACACCCTGCTGAGGTTCTCCACCCTGCCAACTGATAGATAAAGATCACATTCCTAGAAGGAATATGTTCCCCTCCCTAACTGAATACCTTGGGTTGGGTCCCTCTGAAATTTTCTACTGTTTTTATGTTATGTTTCCTTGGTAACCCTCTCCCCGCCCCCAATTTGTGGTTTTTCCCTTTAAATACTCCTCACTTCTTGTGTTCGGTGTCGAACTCCTCTGGCCTGCATGGTCACGAGATCGACCCCGGTACTGGCCTATCCCAAATAAACCTCATGTGATTGCAGCAAGTTCAATCTCTTGTGAGTTATTGTGTGGTCATGTTATCCCCAAAACTTGAGTGAGGGTCTCCCCAGTTCTGGAGGTCTTTCACCTAGTAGATCTAGTTTTTTAAATGAGAGTGATAATTGGAATCCAAGTTACATACATACATACATACATACATATACACATACACAGAGAGTTGATTCTAAGTCACACACACAAACACACGAACACACACACACAAATGAAGTGTTAAATCACATACACATACCCATGTATAATTATTGGCCTTTTGATTCAAGTTTAAACACAAATTTTCTTAAAATTTTACAGAATTTTAAACCATACCTAATGAGCACTTAAAAATCCTGAGATAAGAGTTTACAGCATAACCATCAGGTATTTTTTTAGAGTAGAGCACAGAGAAATTGTACAGATAAAAGACTTGTAAAAGTGAAAAGTAGAAAAGTATAGATCAAAGCACATTTATATATAAGATATTTGGGGTTCACCTACCTGTGCAATAGCAATTGTTATGATTTGTAAGGAACTAGAAATATAGTTGACCATTTTTTATCTTTTTGCCAATGATCTGTACTGAGGTTAAACTATTCAAATAAAATCTGAATCCACTGAAAAAATAAAGAGCATCATAAAATGGACTTCATTCAGAACCATGGCTTCCTCTTCTTCCTCTCCTCTGTTTGTTCCCCTCACCCCATTTTCCCCCAACCATCCCTCCTTACCTTCTAGGAAAAGGGGAGGGCATCATTGATATATATCAATCACCCTTGGCATAGAACAAGGAGAACACTGTGTCTCTTTTTAAACAAATGTAGCAACAACATGTCTTAAATATTTCTGATTGGTATACATAAATCTCCAAGAAGAAAGAGTGAGCTGAAGCTGCAGGACTGCAGCCTGCACCAGAGATAGCCAGGAGAGTTCAGAAGAAAGGAAATCAGTGTCTTTAGAAGAAAAACCCAAATGTGGGTAGAAGGCCAGAGCTGAAAGAGAAAGTTGTCCCATTGGTGGGAGGTCTAGGGAGGTAGAAGCTGGCTCCAGAATCCCTTATGCATAGGATGAGGAGAGAAACAATTGAGTGAAAAGAAGTAACAACCAGGAACTGAGAATTACTGCTAGAAGCTTCCAGAAGAAAGGAAATTTGCAAAGTATAGGCCAAGGAAAGCACAAATAGAGATTGTGCAGATAGCTTCTGTAAAGGAAAAAATCCAGCAGGAAACTTGCCCACATAAGCTTGGGATTGAAAGAGTTAAATTTGAGACCAGCCAGAGAGAATTATTGAAAACCACGGGGACCAGGCCAGAGTATACAGATGTAAATACAAAGTAAACTGTTAGGAGGGCAGGGGTCAGGGAGAAGCTATTAGCGAGGAACCCAGGTCAGAGAAGTGCAAGGCACAGAGACAGGGGATGCCTGGTAACCCAGGTCAGTGGATCATAAACCACGAAGATAAGGGATGTGTTCAGAATCCAGGCACCTGGGACATGATCAGGCGGACATTGAGTGATGAATCCGGGCCATTTGGTTTTCTTAAGTGTTAGCTAAGGGTCATTATGAATTTTGAATAGCACTCTTTTTCCTCCTCCCCTTTTCTAGGAATTTCACTCCCTTATTTAGGAATTCTCAACCCTAACCTACACGAACTACATTTAAAATAACCAATCATGTATAGCCACCCTGATTTCTTTGTTCCCTCAGACCTTTTTCCCTATAAATAACCTTAAACCCCTCAGCCCAGCGCGATTCCTTCTCTCCTGTGTGAGATTGGGGTTTCGCCCTGAATGCTCCGAAATAAAAACCTCGTGCGCTTTTGTATCAAGGCGGCCTCTCATGATTCACTGGGTGCGCATCTCCTGGGACTTGAGTGAGGGTCCCTTTTTCGGAGGGTCTTTCACTTCCAATGTGAGGAAGTAAGAAAAAATAAAAAAGTTCTAGGCTGCCAGTGATTGGACTGCTGCTCTTGGTGGACTGGAGAAAATGAAGGGAAGAAGAGAGAGGGAAGATATGTACCTGGGTGCAGAAATGAGCCACACATACCTTAGGAGACTTGTTTTGGATCAGAAGATACAGGTGAAAACAGGTATGTGCTGGGTATATGCCACACTGCAGCTTGCTTGATCCTTTGTTTCCCTCTCCTACTAGGCCCACCTCAGGCACCCACTTTGCAGAAAACTTATAGATCCACCAACTCTAATTTAAAGACTAGACACAGAGTGTTGGAGGGAAACAAAAATAAAAATACATAAAACACACACACAGAAACCATAAAAATCAAACCAACCAACCAACCAAAAACAAAAATAACAATAAAACAAGCAAACACAGGCCTTGGAATGAAGAAAAAGGAAAATTGAATGAGGAATCCTTTGCCATTCCCCTCATCACTTGGTTGACTACATTTGGATAGTTATCTCAGAGATACTGAGGCAGAATTTATTGCAAAAGTTCATTGATTTGGAATGTTAATCCCCATAGGTGAGCAAGTAGGTAAGTTTCAAGGCCTGAAGTGTGTTTTTGCATTTCACCCTGCTACTGGGATGTGGAAACCACCAGGCAGATAAAACATGGGGAGCCACTAGGCTGTATTTACCCAGTGCTGTCATTGTAGGATGATGGGCTTGAGAGAACTGAAGGGTAGAAGAAAAGATTATTTAGTAGACATATATACTGTATAAGCTTTTACTTAAAGGGCATGGAAAATTTTCTCTGAAATGAGCTAAGAATGTAGGCCAGCTAGTTCCAGAAACTGGTCCCTCCACAAAGGCAGAATGTGGGACATCTAGGTGGTTCTAGGGAAGTGGTCAATCACAAAGAATAACGAGTATGCAGGATGTTTTCGTTATGACCCTGACTCCTGACTAAATCATGGATGAGGTCCCTCTGAAATTCTCCACTATTTTTATGTTTCCTTGGTTACTCCCTCACTCCCCCTGGTTTGTGTTTTTTTTTTCCTTTAAATACCCCACACTTCTTGTGCTCTGGGTCGAGCTCCTCTGCCCCTGCAAGGATTACAAGCTCGCCCCCAGTATACTGGCTTCCCCCGAATAAGCCTCATGCTGTTTGCATCAAGATCAGTCTTTTGTGAGTCTTTGGCTGGCCATGTTCTCTGTGACTTGAGAGAGGGTCTCCCCTCGCAGGGTCTTTCAGAACCTCTGATAGACTGCTCAGGGGGTAACAAAACACAGCCAAAGATGTGGAAGGCTGAAACTGAGGTTCCCAACTTCCTGTGCATCCAGTCACCATTGGAAACTGCATGTAGTGGGAAATGAATGGTTGAGGAGGGTCTATGGGCCTATGATGAGATATCTGGGCTGGGAGACCTAAAACTCCTGGACATCCAAATGTCACCATGTCTTGGTGAGGTAGGAATGGAGTGGGCCTGTGTGCTAACAAGAGCTGGGCTAGAGCCTGCGGGTCTAAAGCTAAAAGTTCTTATGTTAGCTTAGGTGGTTGTGTGGGAGGCTTAGGCAGCCCAGCCCAGTAGGCAAACACCTTCTCCGTGCACAGGTTCATAGGCAAAGGCCTTCTCCATGCTCGTCATGATGGTTCTTGAAAAAAGAGACAGTCCTTGCTTCCAAGCTGCTTATTGATTTTTTTATCATAGAAAATGGATACATGCCACCTCCTCAGGGTAGACCAGAGATTAAATAACTTTTACAAGAAGGAATGTCTGGACAGAGAAGCTCTTTGGCTAAACCACCCGAGCCTCTAGATACCTCATTAACATAGAGAACTCTGCTCTGGGCTACAGGATCACAAGTCATGTTTTTTAGGTGGTGCCACACACACTCCACTCGAGTCTGTGTGACAGCAGCTCATGAGGCAAAAAGCTTCAAAAAGAAGCTAGTATCCTGCAACCTTTTGGAATTCTCTAACTCAGAAGTGGCCCAGATTTGTCCTTGCGTTAGTCGATGGAAGATCTCACATGCTAGGTGCCCACCAAGATATGATTTACTAATAGCTAAACAAAATTAGATGATACTCTCTGACCTTCATCAATGTTCCAACATCTTAGCTGAACCCTGGCTTGGAATTTTGTAGGGAATGTTACACATTCAGACTAATTGCCTCCAGCACTGTTAGGGAGATAATGAGGGAGGTCGAGCATTGAAGTTTACTGAATAGAAGTTGATAATCTCAGGGCAAGGTCAACGAGAATCTTCATTTTCAGTCACATAAGGCAGACCAGGTTAGAATCTGAGCCACTCCCAGGAATTAGCAAGACCCCTGGGGTATATCTCTGGTAGCCCAGAAGATTAGCATAGTTGGACATTTACTAAGGATGGGCTGGATCTTGAGCCTGGTGTGTGTGAGAGAGAGCTGTGCTGTGAGAGAGCTGTGCTGCAAGGCATTCGAGCCTCTACCCTCATGTGGTCCACAGTCTTCTGGGCCCCACGTGTCCCGAGTGCTCTTGGCCCTGGGGTGCAGCACCCATCCAGAAGAGGTGGTTGTTGCTTTAGACCCACTGTGTTTTCTCAGATGCCCTCAGATGTACCTTGACCGCTGGAGCCGCCTGACTTTTCTTTTTCTTTTGTAATGACCATAAAAGTCTAATGCCTAATTTTGAGAATATACATTCAGATCCTGCACTTCCTTGTGTTGTGTCTGCCAATTTTTCAATTGCCGACTCCTTGCCCATCTGATTACTGGGACCCCGATTTCTCCCGCAGGTTGAGGGATCACCAAGGCTCCTGGGTCCAAGGCAATATGGGATGTGTAGCACATGCAACAGGACAAGAATCTAGTAGGGAGTAGGGAGCCATCTATTGTCTCAGGTGAGTGCCTGGGTGACAGGTACTCTAAACCTGCTCAACCTTACCAAGTTTCCTGGCATGGTCCATTGTCCCATACTGAAGTCCAAATCATCCCCAGGAGTCACACGGACTAAAGAAGAAAAGCATAAGCTATCTAGTTGGTTATCACCAACTAGATGAGGGTCAGAATCTTAGCCAGCCTAAGGCAGAGTAGAAACTTTACTTGGTACCAGGACTTTTGAATGAATGAATGAATGAATGAATGAATGAATGAAAGCAAAAAACTGAATTCAAAAATGAAGCTTTTCTAATGATAATAGTCAGAGTCAACCATAGCATTACAGGCAATGGCTGGTGTACCTCCACCTCCAAGAATACCAGAGGGATGCAAAATACTCAAAAATCATTCCTTCATTCTCAAGAAAGTCTTCACATTAACGAGGGGGAAAGCATACTCTTTGCCACTGTTGAATAGGATAACCAGCAATAAGTGAGCCTGAAAATGTGTCTATGTCACAGTTGGGTTGGAGAAAAGGGATATTGTAGCAGTGTGGCTTGGACGTGTGAGGAGGGTGTGTATGTACACACCAGAATACCCTACCAAACACAGGGACCAATATTATATTGTTGCTGAAGTACTTCGGCAGACTGGAGGGGCCAAGGAATGCTGCAAAAATTACAACAGATCTCATACAATAGATTTATTGGGTGAGATATATAAGGCTGCCTATGAGCAAAGATAGAGGGGAGAGTCAGAGGACATAAAGAGGGACACATAGAATGAAAAAGACAAATAGACTGACAATAAAAGAGTGGACCATGATTGCAGGGACCCCCTTTATTGATTAATATATTTACTTTACATTTCCCCCTGCTTCTCTTCTCCCAGTCCCTCCCTCTCATCTCTCCTTTCTCCATTTCCCCTTCCTTCCTCCTTAAAGAATGGGAGGCCTCCCATGGTTATCAGTCTGCCTTGGTATATCAAATTGCAGTAGGACTAGGAGCATCTTCTATTTCTGGATAGACAAGGCATCTGAATTAGGGGAAAGGGATCCAAAGGCAGGCAAGAGTCATAAAGAGCCCCTGCTCCAGTTGTTAGGGCCCTGCATGAAGACGCAGGCTCACTACCAATAATGTAAGAAAGGGTAAGTACTTTTTAAAAGGTTGCATTTGGTTGGAGCTAATGACAAGGCTGTTGGTGCTGAGTCTCTAAAGCCAGGTTGGGGCTAACTTCCTTAACTTATTAAAGACATTAATATGTAAAAATTGTGTAACTTTACAGACGGCATTATGATGATTGAGTAAATGTGTTTATAATAGGAAATATCAAAATAGTTAATATGTCTACAACTTAATATGCTGCTCATTTCTATATGGTAATCTGATGAAGGCACTAGAGACTGAAACATATTATTAATACATGAAAGACACCAGTTTCCAGAGAAACACTGGGAATCATTTCCAAGCTGGGCTTCATAAAGCAGGTCATGCTCAGACCACTGTGCAGTGGAAGACTGGAAGCAATTCTTCACCTATGGAACTAAGCCTACATAAGAAAAGACTTTGATGTGAAAATGTGCTGTCTATGTAAATTTCCTATGAATGGGTATTCACTTCAGGACCCAATACATATTTGATTTCCTTTTTAACCTCAGTGAACTAACCAACACTTATATGGGGTAGTGCTTTTCCTTTCTTAATAAGCTGTCTCTCTTCCTATTTCTAACCATGTGTCTGTGGGATAATCTCATTGAACTCTGGGATCTGGAAGTGGTTGTCCTCTGAATGCAGACCTGGAGCCAACCACTAAGTATGGGTTTCCTTTCTTTTCTTTACCTTCTGTTTGGATAAAGTCCAAAAATCTAAGGAGGATTTTCACAACTCGCTTGGCTTTCCTATAGATCTTCTTGAAGTGCTAATGAACCAAAAGCCTCATGTAGATTCAGAAATTCTAGATAAGACAAGTTACTTCACTGACAGCAGTTATGTGCTGTTAGGTTGTGGGACTCCTCTGACAAGAGCATTAGCATTCCTCTTTCAGTAGTATATACCAGTTTGAGAATGCAGGACAATTGACTTACAGATGGAATCTTCTACCTTCAAAGATCCCTGTTTTCACTCCTGTAAAACTTCAAGTGCCATTCACCACATTTACACAGTCTACAACTTTGGAGAGAGAGTAGACCTTCATTGTTTTGTTAAAGACTAGCTTTTTTTTTTCTGGAGAAGATGCCTGTCTGCTTATGTTTTATTACATTTAACTTGTATAATTCCAGAGCTAGCATCTTTGACCTCTAATCCTCACTTAGAGAATACAACCCCACCTCTTATTCTCCCAGAAGTTGTTGAAAGTTTTATTCTCTCCTGCCCTCTTGTTTCTTTCAAATATATACTGCTTTTGTGTCTTCCTTTTGTAACTGTATTAAATTATTTTAAATCCAAATGGAAATCTTAACAACAAAAACAGCTGTTCCCCAGCAAAAACAACAGCAATTCTTCTCCTTTCCAGCTTTTATAAGAAATGCAATATATTTTTCTTGACAAAATCTACCCAATGTTCAAAGAAACTTGACTCTGCAAAAAAAAGAATAGTGTAGGAAGACACACAGAATTCCTGTGGCTCTGAACTCTTTGTCTTTACAACACCAGACATAAATATTATACGCAGAAAACCTATAAAGAAATAAGAAATCACCTTCCAGATTTTATAATTTTAACTTCACAAGTTAGCTTCAGATAGTTTTAATTTCTAATAGCATTTTAAAATATGTATTATGTATAAATATTTTTCATTTATTACCCTCCTTGTCCTCATATGAGTCACTGCATTGAAATTTTCATGATAACCTTTCATTTTAGTTTGACATTGCTAATGTAGATATTTCATAGAAAGCAGAAAACACCCTAAGATCAACTAATGTGTAAATCAAATGGGTGTCAAAATGAACATAGATATTTCTCATACAATTCTGTTAATATCAATGAACACAAGATGTATAGTATGAAAACAAAGATATTCGCATTAAATTAAATTTTATATCATTTATTACAAACATTAATATAAACTTTGTTTTTTAAATGTGGTGTTTATGGATATATTATAGTTTAAATAATACTTTTGAGGGGAATGCATATTCAAAGCTCATTAACATGTGTACCACAGGGCTGCAAGGTAGAAATTTCACAATATATTGAGGTTCAGGGTTGCTTATGCACTTGCAATAATGGAAGAAAGTGCACCGCATATTTAATATGAATTCAACTGGATTTTGTATTATATTTAAGCTGTTAATTGTAAATGTGTTATAATCATCCAGATTTTAGACATGAATAATCAACAATGACTGTTAGTATAATTTTAATGAAGATTTGTTTTTGCTTAAATTTATATATTTATGGATATCAGATACATAGTTTTTCAGAGAATATTATTTCATTTAAACTTGACACATAAAATTCATAGGTATATAGACATATAGACAGGCAAAAGATAGATAGATAGATAGATAGATAGATAGATAGATAGATAGATAGAGATAACATAAAGCATTTAGTATAATTATGAAAGATACTATATGTGACTTATTTGTATAAAAACAGTTTAAGGTGATGTTAGTATTATATTGCCTTCTGTGCTATAAGTTTATGCCTTTTCTCTGTGGATATTTCCTGTTTTTTTTTTTTCATAGTTCAACATTGTACTAATTAGGGTTACTCATTAGACTTTGAAAATATGTCTCCTTTTCTTACCCATTATACCCTAGAGTTGTGATATCCTCTGTTCCCTTTTCCTACTTCATTAAACTTTTCACCATCAATTTCCACCCTAAGTATCAGTACATATTGATAAGAAAAAGCTAAACTGATAGGAAGTCCACCACAAGCCTCTACATTTAGTCTTTTGCATGATATTTGTTCACACTGTGAAACCTGAGGTTGTAAATTGGAAAAACTTCATTTTAATGTCCCTCCTTTCTGTTCACTACGTTCACTCTATGCCTGATGATTGCTTGCTCTGTCTTTTGACCTCAGGTAATTTTATTTAGTTATAGGATTAAAGGTATTTGTTAAGGCTGAGACATAGGCTAGAGAGATCGCTCAGTGATTTAAGAGCTCTGAGTGCTCTTCCAGAGGTCCTGAGTTCAATTCCCAGCCACCACATGGTGGCTCACAACCATCTGTAATAGGATCTGATGCCCTCTTCTGGTATGGCTGAAGACAGCTATAGTGTACTCATATAACAAATAAATCTTAAAAAAATCAACAAAAAACTCAGTAAAAACAAAAATAAAATAAGGCTGAGACACACCACAAATACTTTCTTACAGTAAATAATAGCCCCTTGCTTTAAAGATGTGTGTAAGGGCTGAGCCAAACTCTAACAAGGTTATTATAGTTCACAATTTCAGGAACTCACAATGTGCCATAGCCCAACATATGTCACTTTTTCCTACTTACTCCTTTTCTCTGAAACATCCCTCAGTATTTCTACAGATACTACAATTATAAAAGTGAGAAAACGAAATTTGTGTTTCGTTGGTCAGTCTAAGGCAGAGATCCATGTCACATTTAGAGAGTTATGACAGTACCAGTCATATTTAAAGTCCCAAACATTTTCTTTTGTTTTTAAACTTTCATTAGGAATTTTTTAAATGTATTTACTTTACATCCTGCTCACTGTCCTGACTCCAGGTTAACTCCTTCAACAATTCTCCCCTCTTTCTCTTTTGAGAGGGTGGCATCCCTTTTGTATCCCCCAAACCTCACATATCAAGTTTCTGTGAGACTAGATACATCCTCTCCCACTGAGGCCAGACAGCCTAGCTAGAAACAGGTTTTAAAATAGCCCCCACTCCAGTTGTTCATGATCAACATGAAGGTCAAGTTGCATATCTGCTACATATGTGCAGGGAGACCTATGTCCAGCCCCTGTGTGCTGGTTGGTTCAGTTGGTTCAGTCTGTGAGAGCTATATCCAACAAAATTATCAACCAACATAGATGGAGAAACCAAAATATTCCAGGGCAAAACCAAATTCAAACAATATTTAGCTACCAACCCAGCCCTATAGAGGATTCTAAAAGGAAAACTCCAACACAAGTAGGGTAACTACACCAAAGAAAAACGTGATATTAATCATCTTACAACAATGCCAAAAGGAATCTCACGCACATAATGCCACCTACAAAAACAAATGTAACAGGAACTAACAATCACCTGTCCTTGATATCTCTCAGAACTAATGGACTCAATTCACCTATAAAAACATGATCTAACAGACTAGATATGCTAAGAGGATCCAGCATTTTGCTGCCTACAAGAAACACACCTCAATAACAAAGAAAGACACTACCTCAGAGTAAAAGGCTGGACAAAAAAAAAATCTTCCAAGCAAATGGTCCCAAGAAAAAAGCAGGAGTTGCCATTTTAACATCCAATAAAATAGACTTTCAACCAACATAATCAATGTACATGTAAACTCATGGAGACTAAGGAAGCATATACAGGTCTTGCACAGGTATGTACCAGGTGGAGTCTTATAGTTGAAATGAAAAATGGACACATGCTCCTAACCCTAATAGAAAGCTATCTCCAAATGATAGCTACTCTCAAATAAACAATTAGTTTTCATAGGGAGTCTCACTGGGGAAATAAACTACTACTACTACTACTACTACTACTACTACTACTACTACTACTACTATTATTATTATTATTATTATTATTATTATTATTATTATTATTATTATTGGCTTTTTGAGACAGGGTTTCTGTTTAGCTCTGGCTGTCCTGGAACTAATTCTGTAGACCAGGATGGCCTTGAACTCAGAAATACACCTGCCTCTGCTTCCCAAAGTGCTGGGATTAAAGATGTTTGCCACCACTACCCAGCATAAACTACTATTAACAGTAGGCCTAGCAGAACATGTCTAAGAGCAAACAAACTCAATGGCCTTTTGGGAGGATTATTTTCTCATTATGTGACAGTAGGACATTTTCTTTTCTTTTTTATTTTAATTTTTATCTTTTTATTTAGTTTTAACCATACAGGTCCTTTGCATATGCATTATGGCTTCTGGTTTTGTGGTTTTGTGGGATTTCTGAATATAAAAATGAGTGGGTCTCTACCTCTGTATCTCATTCTTCTGCCTATGCTTTTATTATTTTCTCAATGTTTGTTGTTTGTTTTATCCAACTATAATTTATTTTTGTTTAATCTTGTTATATTTCATTTTTATCCTTTTGATATATGTTTGCATTCTAATGAGAAAGAGAAATGAGTAGAATTTGAAAAGTAGGGGTATTGAAGAAGAGCTGGGTGGAGTGCAGGGAGGGGACATTGTAGTTAGAATTTATTGTATGAAAAACATATTTTTAATAAAATAAAAAAGTGTATTTATTTTCTATCACTTCAATTATATGATAAATATTTTTTTACCTTTCCCAGAAAACCACAGAATTCTGTCTATTATTCACACAACCTTTGCAAGAACTAACTGAATCTTTGTGTTTCCAAAGATCTTATCTTTAATTTTCCTTATGTTCTGTACATGTCATTTTCCAATTTCTAAATTATTTTATTTAATTTTGAATAAGGTCTCTCTGGCTGGCCTTGCCTGGTCCAGAACTCACAATAGAGCTAGCCACTCTCAAATACATAAAAACACACTGTCTTCTACCCCTGGGTCTGTGACTAAAGTTTCTGGGCCATAATGCCTGGATTCTTATCATTTAAAAGTAATGTGGTTCTTGTGTATTATAGCCAGATAGGACATTTTGTTTCCTCTCTTCTATGGAAGCTTATATGGGGTCT
>NW_022196906.1:13495962-13513526 GCF_008632895.1 Mastomys coucha
TTAGGCGATCCACTTGCAGGGAAGGGGCAGAGGAGGACGCTGAACCCCCTCTGTCACTCGGAAGCTTATATGGGGTCTTATGGGTACCATGAAAGCTAGTCCTCAGGGACAGGGATTAAGAACAATTCCAGGTCAGAGGTCTCTATACTCTGTGTCTCAAGTGTATCTTCAGCAGTACAAGTTTAAGTTCTACCTCTGGGGAATAATTAAGTGCAACAATGAGAGACTCTTTGAGAGTCCTGAACATACAGTCATCTCAATACCCACATAGATATAATATTACATGGACTAAACAGGTTAAATAAAGAAATGTCTACAGATAGAGATAAGTATATAATTTATATGTGTGATAATATATATCATAATATTTAATGTGCACACACATACACAATTGGTAAAAAAAAAAAAAAAAAAAGAGTCCATGGATTTGAAGGAGAGTTGGGAAGAGTCTATGGAACGTTTTGGAGGGAGAAAGAGAAATGGAGAAAAATGGTATTTAAATTACAATCTTAAAAAACAAACAAACAAAGAAATATAAAAAAAATAAAGGTAATACAAATCGTAGCTTCTCAGTCCTTGTACATTTCCTCCAGTTGCTCAATTTGATATGTCCAACATCTTATTACATTAGGAATTATTTTATCCTTTCACAAGTGGAAAGACAGTTAAAGTATAGAATATATTTATATGAACATATGTCAGTTATATATAATCACATAGAAATATGTAACAAAATGAGTAATGCTTAAATAAGTTTAAATATAAATTATAGGTGAATAAAGGAACATGTTCATAAATATAGTGAAATTGGAGTGAAACACAACAGGTATGTAATATGATATAGGCCACTTTAAAAAAATTAATTAGTAATTTTAAATCATTATATTATATTACTATATATATACATATATTATGTTATATATACTGTATTTTGAACCTATTTCACCATCCATTGTGTTCTGTTACTTCCCTCTTCCAATAGGTCCTAAATATGAATATAAAATGACAGCTTTAAAAAATTAGGGGTTTAGATAAGAGTGGAGTGAAGGAAGGGATGGCCTGGAGTGATGTAAATTCTGTACTCAGAATGAAGTTCTCAAAAAAAATTAAGAAAAAGAAATTTTGATGCAGGACAGCATGAATCGAGGGAACTTATCTATAAACAACTTATTATATAGTCCTGAGTATAAATGATAATTTTTCAGTTTGAGATTTAGAATGCTGCACTGTGAATTTAACAACTCTAGGGAGTAATGAGATGCAATAAACTATCTTTGGGCACTCAGGTCCTTGGGGCTTAAATAGCAAAAGCTCGCTCATTAAAGAGGTTCTTAGGTCACACATGATTACAGGACAACATAGAGTTTTTTGGTAGCAAGTCTGCATGATTTTAATTTTCTTACTTGAAGAGCTCCTAGAGATGCCATTTGTTCCTCTCTTTCTTCTTTCTAAATCACTGTCATTCCACATACTTTGTACAATAATATCAACATCTACACTTCTTTGTGGATTTTATCATTCTTTTTGATATATTTAAGGATGAATCACAACCCACATACTAATATTTACTTATTTTATTTATATGAGTATTTATATTTATTACTTATATAGGCATAAATCACAAAATTACAAATGTATGGTGAAATGGAAAAAAATTCATGTTTAATACTACAGATAGAACAATGAACATAGATTCTCATTAGCCTCATTATTTTTACCTTCAATAGTTACCACATCATCAATATTCACACAATCAAATGCAAAATTATACATCTATTCTTAATAATTTTACTAAAGTATAATTTATATGAAATAAGCATCACATATTTAATCTCTCTGATTTTATATATTTGACATTATATCTTTATAGGTATACATACACATATACATTTGTAAGTATAGATGTGTGTATACATCAGAAAAATCTTAATCAAAATAGACAGTAGCATATCCATAAGAAAACTCTGCTTGTTCCTTAGTAAAATATTTCCATTTCTCTTGAATTTATTTGAGATTCTTTCTGTTATGTTTATAGTTAATTAATTTTGAAATTTTATTTTATATCTGTAGCAGTAAATATTAAAAATCTACATTTATGTTTGGGTGTGCTGTCGTCATGTACATCTGTATATTAAGTCAGATCTAGAATTACAAATGGCTGAATTTGTCACATGGGTCCTGGGAATCAACTCACGTACTCTAGAAGAGAAAAGCAAGCACCCTTATCCAGTAAGAAATATCTTACACTCCATAGTTCATTAGGTATCTTTAATTTTTTAGAGTTTGCAAGTATGATTACTGCATCTATATCACTTCCACCCCTCCTGCCTACCTCCAACCCTTCTTATGTTTTCCATTTTTACCTAATTCATGATCTCTTCTTTATTGTTGCTATATGCTTATATATATACATATATTCATATGTGTATATATAATATATATATATATATATATTGTTGCATGTCTGAATATAAATGTATGCATATATACTATCACATGTATATATACACATGCATATACAAATATACAATCTACTAAATCCATTTAGCATTGTTCATATGTACATATGTTCAGGGCTGCCAACTTGAGCTTACATATTCTATGTGAGAGAAAGTTATTTCTTACTTTGTCTATAATATATAACATAGTAAACAAGTATCTAGGAAGGAACAGACCCCTCAAAATTAGGCAGTGTAGTTTTGAAATGATCTGTAAGTCCCTCAAAAAAGAATAGTGGAACAGCTCTTTGGTTTCTGAATTCCACATGGTTTCTTCAACCTCATGTAAAACACTGGTGATAATGTAAAATAAATGAACAAGTTGTACAGTCTCTTATTCCACATAAGCAACAAAATTACATGGGAATTATTAAGAATGTCAGGTGTTGGACTCTAATATCTAGCCCTAATGAAAATCAACTCCACAAATTTGCCTCAACAGTCCTGCAATTTCTGTGGTCTCCTTAGTCCTCCCACAAAGGTTTAAGAAGTTCTGCTTTGAAGAATAATTCTTCTGTAATGCGAGCCCAAATAAGATAGAAAATGTTTTATTTTGATTGTTTGTGCCTCCTAGCTTGTTTTTTTCCATATCTTCTGTGTATATCACCATTCAGTCAAATTTTAAAAGGTTACTAAGTTATTTATACATTATGCAAAGTGTTAAGAATGAAATCAAACATTCTACCCTAACCAAGAACTGCTGTTGAATTTGGATACTATTTCCCATACCTGGAAGAGGAATAGTTGCATGAAGTCTGATGGAAACCAAAATTTCCTCATAGTCTCCAGGGTGAAATTTCTTATAATAAAACAGCTCTATTCACTATTCTATGGTATTCTTTGTGCAGTTATATCTGAAGATACCATCACTGGTCATTGATATTTCTCCCCAAATAATCCAAAACAACTAACATTACATTAATGTATCAATTCAATACATAATGAATTGAATTTTCTGAGTGATGCTTACCTCACAAGTACTTGCACTGTGACTATTATGGCACAGTAACAGTTTCACAGAGAATAAATGTCTATATCATTGCTCAACATAGAACTGCTACTTAGGTATCTCTATGAACCCAGTTGTACACTTGGGTGAAAACTATTGTCTACTTTTAAATTAAAGCTTAATACTGCTTCAGTATTTTCCTAACTAGTTCATTTATTATACATCCAATGTTAAGACTGTACTTGAAGAATATTTTCTAAAACAAAAATATGTGGTTTAGAATGGTTTGGTGGAACCTGGGAATATGAACTATGTATAAAAATATAGTTGTGTCACATAGTCACAGAAAATGAAATAATTGTGAAATTTTGACACAATTAAAGCACAGTGATTATGTTGTACTATTAGAAGCATAGCGTATTAAAAGAGTGTATATTCTAGCTCAGTAAAAGAAAAAGTATCAGTTTACTTACTCTACATATTGATGTCCCAATAAATGAAATATCATAGAAGAGAAGCCATACGACTGAAGAATTTCCTCACAGCTTCTTTCACATCCCTGTTCCTCAGACTATAGATAAAAGGGTTCAGCATCTGAGGCACAACAGAATACATCACTGAAGCCACTGCAGTCTTCCTGGATGAATCCATAATAATAGATGTAATATATACCCCAAAACCTGTCCCATAGAACAAGGACACAACTGACAAGTGAGACCCACAGGTAGTAAAGTCTTTGTGCTTTCCTTCTGATGATGACATTCTCAAAATAGAAGATATTATGTGAATATAAGAAAAAACTATTCCAGAGATAGGAATACCAATAAATATGCATGAGGAAAGATAGATCAATATGTTATCAATGAGAGTATCAGAACAAGCCAACTTAAGGATCTGAGGAAGTTCACAGAAGAAATTTGATATTTCTATATATGTGCAGAATGACAGTCGGAGCACCATAAGGCTGTGCATCAAAGAATCCACAACACTAATGAGCAGGGACAATAGAATCAGTAGGACACAAAAACAGGGTTCCATGATGATTGTGTACCTCAGGGGGTGACAAATAGCAATATAGCGGTCATAAGCCATTACTGCAAGGAGGCAGTTCTCCATGCCACCAAAAATTAAAACAAAGCTCATTTGAGTGAGGCAGCCTTTGTATGTGATGCTTTGACTATTTTCTTGTATGTTCACCAGCATCTTTGGGACTGTGCTTGTGCTTAAACAGATGTCATTTAAGGATAAATTGGAGAGAAATAAGTACATAGGGGTATGAAGATGAGAGTCAGAGATGGAAATCAAGATTATAAGAAGGTTTCCCAGGATGGTGACAAGATATATAGAAAAGAACAAACTGACCAAGATAGGCTGCAGTTTTGGGTTTTCTGTCAGTCCCAGAAGAAGGAATCCTGAAAAAGCTGTTTGGTTACTCTTTTCCATGTTGTTCATAAATCTGATAGAGATGATGGTAAATGGAAAAATCAATGACAAGTTTGGATAAAGCTGTTACACCTAAGAACTTTTTGGAATAGTATTCCTGATGTCTGAAGTTATATTTCAATAATTAAAGCACTTGCTATAGAAGCATGGGTCTCAGACTTCTGACTGCCAGAAACTGATATAAAGACCAGGATGCTGTAGCAGCCAATCTATAATCCAACTTTAAATATCTTGAATGTGTGTATTTAAAAATCAACTGTATGAACAAGGTCCTGGTCATGAAGGAACATCACAGCAGCAGACTTTTCATGAGGGATCATCACAGACTGTCTCCTAGCAGAAGACACGTCCCTGAGAGATTTAAATCTAAAGCTCTTCATTAGACCTGCACTTGCTTCATCATTTTGACCTCAAGAGTATATATCCTAAGAGACTATAGGGGAGCATTTTGTGTTATGTACTTTGTGGTACCAGTATCCCCCCTTATATTATTCAAATATCTTGTTTCCTCTTCCTTCCACTATATAGGCCTTGAGCATATGCTATATATTTATATTAATTTTCAATTTATTCTTTATATATTGTCATACCATCAATCTGCATGGCAAAATTGTGTGCTATGAAGTATATACAACATATATATTAAAATATTATGAAAATGTAAAACTTCAAATGTTGCAGTAAGTCTCCAACCCAAATATGTCCCAGCAATGAAAACACAACTCAATTAATATGAATACAAGCTGTGCACCTAGATTGGGCCAATCTAACAGTAAACTACCATCTTCCCCACCTATGAGACCCTTTATAACTTGTGGTTTCTCCAGGCCAGGTGCTTATGCTCCACTTTCCTTCTACCTCCTCTTCTGTAGTCCTCTCTCTCTCTCTCCTTTTCTCCCACAACCTTCAGCTCTACCTTCCCCTTGTTCTCTGCCCAATCACCAGCTCTAGCCATTATTTTATCAATTAAGGTGGGAAGAAGGTTTACAGGAAATCACCTAAGTGCTGACTCATTCCTTTTTCTCAGACCCTCACATAAAAATGAAATTAACATCAAATATAATTAGCCCTAGGGCTCTCCCCAACAATCATATATCATTCTACTCAAGTTTCATTAATGCTTCCAGAATTTTAACTGTCTTTTCATATTTTCTACAGTAGACTAAAAATATAAAACACCTGAATATTGATTACTAAAATAATATGTTATGTTATACCTTTCTGGGATATTTCTTAATATCTTTCCCAATTTAATCATAGCATATTTAATATTCATTATCCATCAAAATGATGGAAAGCATTGAAAGTATTTTTAGTAATATGAGATTTTAATGGAATTACAAAATGAATCCAATGTGGTAGATTTGGTTAGAATTTAAATTTGATTAAATACATTTGTTCACTTTTGCACAGTAACACTCATTTTACAAGTACCATTAAGAATTTTTATGTTTCATAATTCAATTTTGTTGGGGCCCAAAAGCCCCTGGCATCTTAGTCTCCATCTTGTCCCTGGGCTATCATCTATAAACTAATACTCTTTTGTCTCTTCTACTATATTGCTTCCGTCCCTGCAAATGACTCAGGACATTTTATGATAGAGGGCTTTATGAACACCTTTCAATGAAGGCATTCCTCTCCAGACTTTTCACAAGGAGGACAGTCCTTTCTGGACATTTTATAATATGGACATTCCAGTTATGCTGATGTGTAACCAAACAATAACACCAGTTCAGCCCGTGCACCTGGGCAAATACCTTTGTGGTCTGGAGCTTTAAATCGTGCTTTTCCCTAGAGTAAATTGAGACTTGATCAGAAAATATTTTGTCTTGTCTCCTTCCTTCTCATCTCCTGTTCCCAAATTTGTTATTACAGTTCCATTTTCTTGAGAACCCCATTAAGTCCTGCAGGTTGGGGTGCAATTTAAATCAGTTTTACCAATCTATTCTCCCTCAACTCTTTTAAAAATCTCTCCAAAGAGGCAATTGATAATTCTCTCACCTCTATAAATGTTCCTAGTGAAACATGAATATGAATGCTTCCTAATGAATCTGAATATTCAAAGTTACAATGCACAAATGAGAGAAACTAAGTAATGGTTGTCTTGTTTTTTGTCTGGGCTACATAACTCATGATTGTTTATAGGTCCATTGACTTCACTGTGAATTTCATAATTTCAGTTTCTCAAGGGTTAATAATATTCGTTATGAAACTATATTACAGTATCCAATATGTATTCATCAGTTGTTAGTCATCTAGGCAGTTTGCACTTTTGATTAATTTAAATAGAAAAGCAATAAATGTAGAGATGAAGGTAACTCTACCATAGAATATAGAATTTTTGAAGTAGTAGTTGAAGGATTGTATAGCTCTATCATGAGGTAGAACTATTTACAGGCTTGTTAAGAACATCAACATCAATTTTCATGTTGGATTGTTGGAGTCCAGTCTTGACACAGCATTGGAGTTCTCAACCGGAAGCAGGGATATCTGGAAGTGTGCAGAATAAATTTACACAGACTACTTTTTGGGTTAAGCTAACAGGAAATTTTCATGGCTTAAAGTTTCTTTCTCTTCTCTCTCATTCTCTGCTCTTTCTCTCTCACTCATATGCTCGCTGCTTGAGGCTGCACACACTCTGCATTCTCCTGTGCACTCTGCTTTTCTTGAACTCCCACACTCATACATACCTATATGCACTCCCATTTTACTCTCACACACACTCTTCACATACACCACACATACACCACACACACACACACACACACACACACACACACACACACACACACACACATGCACTCTCCTTTTACTCACACGCACACTCTCCATACACAGCTCACATTCTTCATTCACTCTTCACATTCTCTTGTCACTTGCTCTTCATATGCTCTTCTCATGCTTGCTCACCTTTTTCTTGAACCAGTCTTTTATTGATACTCCAAAAGCAGATAAAAAAGACATTGTATAATCATTGCCAAATAAAGTTCAAAAGAATAATCACATCTCACAAAGAATCAAAAATTGCAATTGTCCCCCAAAGTTTCAAGCTTCCCTAATCCCAGGCCTATAGTCAAAATAATAATAGTTGCAAACTTATCATTATTTAAATTTTATCATTTAACTTATTATACTTCAGAGCTAAGAGCTCTGAAACCAACTACATGTGTTTTCTCATGAAGCTCTAATGATAAATGACGTGAGCAAAACTGCCAGGCAGTGGCCAGAAACAATCAAGTTAACCCTTAACTAAGTATTTCTGCTAAGTCAAACTTATTTGACTTAGTTTTACTAATACAAGATTTTACATATTCTATACTTACTTATCCAAGAACCACTATCAAATATTGTACAAAAATTGTTTCATAACTTGAACAGTTTTGTCCTTTCTTGGGGTCCCTATGTTGGCTTCACTTCATTTTCTAATAATTTCTTTAAACTTCCTTTACAAGTCAAGCATTAATCTGGAACTACCATTGTGCAGTTATTACACTGTTTCCAAGATGAGAACACATAGCATGAACCTAGGCCATTAGGACTGTGCTGTGCTGTGCCCCATGCCTCAATTTTTAATTATTTAAGAATCATTACATCAGGGAACATATAGTTTCATAGAATTCTTCAAAGTAGAAGGAGAAAGAAGTAAGAAAGCCAGGTATAATAGAATAATTATGCACATCAAGGACAACTGAAAATGAGTCATGTACAAATGCAATCTATTCAGCCATTGTCCAGAGCTAACGTTAGGAGAAATAGGAACTACTGTTTTTAACAAAGAGCTGTCACAGGCTACTGAGATGTATCCATGCAGGCCTACTGCAGGCAGTCCCTTATTTCAGATGCCGGGTCCGCTGGAGGGAAGTGTCTCCTGCTTCTCAGGGTCCCAGACATCATCCTTTTCTTCTACAAGGAGCTGCTGCAGGCTTCTGAGATGTCTCTATCCCTGCCTATTGCAGGCAGTCCCTGTCATTGTATGCTGTCCCCAACATCGGATGGACCAATTTATCTACCATTAACAATATAAAAGTGTTTTATGATCCCATACTCAAGACAACAGTTTTCATAATTTGTTTTTTGTTGTTGTTTGTTTACTTACCTGGGCCATTATGACTACAGAAAAATTAAATATTAAAGTAATTTTCATTTTCATTTTCATGATGGCTAATGGTATTGAACATGTTTTATAATGTTACTCATCCCTTCTTGTTTCATTTTGTGAGAACCCCTGTTTAGTTCCATCCCATACCTTTGAATAGGTTGGGTTTTTTTTTTCTTCATTTTTAAAAATTAATTAATTTAGTTTTTACACTCAATATCTTATTTCCCCCATCCAACCTCTGACTGTTCCATACCATATAACTCTTCTCCACCTCCTTGTCTCCATGTGGTTGTCCTCACCTCCCACCCCAGCTGACACCTAAACTCCCTAGTACCTGCAGTCCCTTTAGAGTTAGGTGCCTCATTTCTGAATGAACACAGAGCAGTTCTCTACTGAATGTGTGTTGGGGGGCCTCATATCAGCTGGAGTATGGCTGACTGTTTCATGGTCCAGTGTTTGAGAGATCTCAGGGATTCAGATTAATTGAGACTGCTGATCCTCCTACAGGATCGCCCTTCTCCTCAGTTTTTTTCAGCCTTCCCTAATTCAATGCTGCTTCTGTCAATTGGTTGGGTGCAAATATCTGCATCTGACTCTTTTAGCTGCTTGGTGGGTCTTGTGGAGTGGGGTTATGCTAGGTTCCTTTTTGTGAGCACTCCATAACCTCAGTAATAGTGTCAGGTCTTGAGACCTCCCCTTGAGCTGGATCCAACTTTAAGCCTCTCCCTGGACCTTCTTTTCCTCAGGCTCCTCTTGATTTTCATCCCTTTAATTCTTTCAGACAGGAGCAATTATGAGTCAGAGTTCTAACTGTGGGATGACAACCCCATCCCTCACTTGATGTCCTGTCTTCCTGCTGGAAGTGGGCTCTATAAGTTCCCTCTCCCTACTATTGGGCATTTCATCTAAGGCCCTTCCCTTAGATTCATGAGAGTCTCTCACCTCCCACTTCTCTGGTGTATTCTGGAGGGTCCCCCCAACCTCCTATTTCCCAAGGTTGCCTGTTTCCATTCTTTCTGCTAGCCCCCAGGGCTTCAGTCTTTTCCCTCAACCAATAGCAGATTCGGTTCCCCTCTGCCTCACACTCCATCACCTCTTACCCCATCCCTGTCTCCCTCCCCACTTGTGATTGCTTTTTTCTCCCTCCCAAGTGGGATTGAGGCATACTCACTTGGGTACTTCAGCTTGTTGGCCTTTCTGAATTTTGTGGACAGTAATCTTAGGTATTGTGTAACTTTTTTTTTTTTTTTTTTTTTTTTTTTTGGATAACATTCAATTATTAGTGAGTACATACCAGGCATGTCATTTTGGGTCTGCACTACCTCACTCAGGATGATACCATCCATTTGTCTGCAAAACTCAGGATGTCCTCATTCTTATTAGCTGAGTAGTATTCCACTGTGTGAATGAACCACATTTTCGGCATCTGTATTTCTGTTGTGGAACATCTGGGCTGTTTCCAGCTTTTGTATCACAAATAAGGTCACTATGAACATAGTGGAACACTTGCCCCTGTGGCATGGTGGGGCATCTTTTGGGTATACTCCTAAGAGTGTATAGCTGGGTCTTCAGGTAGATCTATTTCCAATTTTCTGAGGAACATCTATATTCATTTCCAGAGTAGTTACACCAGTTTGCAATCCCACCAGCAATGGAGGAGTGTTCCTCTTTCTCCACATCCTTGGCAACATGTGTTGATACCTATGGTTTTGATTTTATCCTATCTGATTGGTGTGAGGTAGAATCTCTGAGTGGTTTTGATTTGCCTTTCTCAGATCACTAAGGACTTTGAATATTTCTTTAGGTGCTTTTCAGCCATTCGAGATTCCTCAGTTATGAAATCTCAGTTTAGTTCTATACCCCATTTTTTTATTGGGTTATTTGGTGTTTTTGGTGATTAGCTTATTGAGTTCTTTATATATTTTAGATATTAGCCCTCTATCAGATTTGGGGTTAGTGAAGTTTTTTCCCAATCCATAGATTGTCGATTTGACATATTGACTATGTCCTTTGTCTTACAGAAGCTTTCTAATTTTATGAGGTCCCATTTATCAATTGTTGATCTTAGAGCATGAGCCATTAGAGTTCTGGTTAGGAAATTTCCCCCTGTGCCAATGAGTTCAAGACTCTTCCCCACTTTCTCTTCTATTAGATTTAGTATACCTGGTTTTATGTTGAAGCCTTGATCCACTTGAACTTGAGCTTTGTGCAAGGTAACAAATATGGTTCTATTTTCATTTTTCTACATACAGACATCTTTTTAGACCAGCACCATTTATTGAAGATGCTTTCTTTTTTCCATTGTATATTTTTGGCTTCTTTGTCAAAGATCAAGTGTCCGTACGTATGTGGTTTTATTTCTGGGTCTTCAATTCTATTCCATTGTTCAATGTGTCTGTCTCTATACCAATGCCATGCAGTTTTTATCACTATTGCTCTGTATTAAAGCTTGAGGTCAGGGATGGTGATTCCCCCAGCCATTCTTTTATTGTTAAGAATTGTTTCACTATTCTGCCTTTTTTGCCTTTCCAGATGAATGTGAGAATTGCTCTTTCATGTCTTTGATTGTATTGGGATCTGATGAGGATTGCAATGAATCTACAGATTGCCTTTGGTAGGTTGGCCATTTTTACTATATTAATTCTGCCAATCTATGAGCATGGGAGATCTCTCCATTTTATGAGATCTTCTTCAATTTCTTTCTTGAGAGACTTGAAGTTATTGTCATACAGGTCGTTCACTTGTTTTCTTAGATTTACCCAAGATATTTTATATTATCTGTGTCTATTGTGAAGGGGGTTGTTTCCATTAATTTTTTCTCAGCCTCTTTATCATTTGTATAAAGGAAGGGTACTGATTTTTTTCAGTTAATTTTATATCCTGCCACTTTGTTTAAGTTGTTTATCAGCTGGAGAAGTTCTCTGATAGAATTTTTGGTGTCATTTATGTATACCACCATATCATCTGTAAATAATGATACCTTTATTTCTTCTTTGCTAATTTGTAATCCCTTGATCTCTTTTTGTTGTCTTATTGCTCTAGCTAGTATTTTGAGAACTATATTGAATAGTATACGGAGAGTGGTCACCCTTGTCTTGTCCCTGATTTCAGTCGGATTTCTTCAAGTATATCTCCATTTAATTTGATATTAGCTGTTGTTTTTACAGTAAATTGCTTTTATTATGTTTAGGTATGGGCCTTGAATTCCTGATCTCTCCAATATTTTTAACATGAAGGGGTGTTGTATTTTGCCAAATGCTTTTTCTGCACCTAAAGTGATGATCATGTGATTTTTTTCTCGAGTTTGTTTACATAATGTATTACATTAATGGGTTTTCAGATATTAAACTAACCTTGCATCCCTGGGATAAAGCTTACTTGATTGTGATAAATGGTGGTTTTGATGTGTTCTTGGATTTGGTTTGCAAGAATTTTATTGAGTATTTTTGCATCAATGTTTATAAGCATGTTTGGTCTGAAGCTCTCTTCTGTTGTTGGGTTTTTGTGTGGTTTAGGTATCAGAGTAATTGTGGCTTCATAGAACAAGTAAACTAGTGTTCCTTCTCTTTCTATTTTATGGCATAGTTTGTGGAAAATTGATATCAGGTCTCTTTGAAGGTCTGGAAGAATTCTCCACTAAATCCATATGGCACTGGCCTTATTTTGTTTGGGAGGTTTATAATGGCTTCTATTTCCTTGTGTGATATGGGCTTGTTTATATAGTTTATGTGCTCTTGATTTAACCTTGGTATGTGGTATCTGTCCAGAAAACCATCCATTTTATCTAGATTTTCCAGTTTTGTTGAGTATAGGCTTTTATAGTAGGATCCAATGCATTTTTTAATTTTCTACATCTCTGTTGTTATGTCTCCCTTTTCATTTCTGAATTTGTTCATTTGGATACTGCCTTTCTGCCCTTTAGTTAGTTTGGCTAGTGGCTTATCTATCTTGTTGACTTTTTCAAAGACCCAACTTCTAGCTTTGTTGATTCTTTATATTGTTTTCTTTATTTCTATTTAGTTGATTTTGGGCCTGAATTTGACTAATTCCTGCCTTCTACTCAACTTGGGTGAGTTTGTTTCTTTTGTTCTAGGGCTCTCAGGTATGCTGTTAATTTGTTAGTGTAAGGTCTCTCCAGTTTCTTTACTAGAGCACCTAGTACTATGAAATTTCCTCTTAGCACTGCTTTCATTTTGTCCCATAAATTTGGGTATGATAGGTGAAATTTTTCATTAAATTCCAGGAAGTCTTTAATTTCTTTCTTTATTTCTTCCCTGACCAAGTTATCATTGAGTAAAGACTTTTTCAGTATCCATATGTATGTGGTCTTTCTGTAGTTTTTGCTGTTATTGAAGACCAGCCTTAGGCAATGGTGATCTGATAAGATGGATGGTATTACCTCAATCTTCTTGTATCGATTCAGGGTTGTTTTGTGACAAATTATACAGCCGATTTTGGAGAATGTACCATTAAACAGGTTGTTTTCTTTAAGCTTAATTTTTTTGAAGAGGTAAATTGTCATGGGTGAAGAGAAGGCAGAAACTAGAAGAAGGAAACTAAATTAACTGAATGAAGATTTTTTTCCAAAATGTCCAATGGAAATATACTACTTTAGAATATTCCTCAAATATATCTATATGCATACATTAAAAGAGTCAAAATGGAGTCAATACAAAAATGGGCCAAAAATCTCCATAGTATACAGCAAATACTAACAAATATAAATCCCAAGAATAGCTTACTTATTTTGGAACTATTTGGAGTTATTTAAAAAAAAATGGAAAATAGTATACTCTATGTTCATTTCTTTTGTCTACCCCTCTGACAATTGAGGTTAATTTCCTATTCCTGAAAGTATTATGTACTCAAGTAGTAGAAAATGGAGAAATCAAGTTGGTATGGATATAAAAGCTTTATCTCTACTGGTTGGCTTTCATAATGCTGGAAGGTGCTATGCATACTATTACAGAAGAAAAGTAAAATGTCTAGTCTTATTAAGGTGTGAGCCCATGTGCAACATTAACAACAACCCCTGCATGTCATGATCACTGATATAAAATTGGCAGGGAATTGACCAACCACTTTCTCATTAGATTTAAAAATTGTTATATGATATGAAATCTGTATCTTGCAAAATTATTTGATCAAGAACTTATGTTCTATGATATGAAATCTGTATCTTGCAAAATTATTTGACCGAGAACTTATGTGCTAGTCCTTAGCAAAGAATCTACTATTATTATTTTACTAGATGTACATAGTACTAAGCCAACTCAAAATAACTTACAAACTTACTATTATACTCATAGATTAAGTCATCACCAGAAAGGATTCCCTTTGCAGTGGATAGAAATAAATACAGAGCCCCTCAGCTAGACAATGTTCAAAGTGAGAGCCCTTGTTAAACTAAGTCTTACAGGGATGCTCCCATGAATTTCATTCTGTCATACCTTAGGAAATTGCAGACAAGCAGGTGAAAAAATTATAAAAGCCAGAGAGGGTACTTTCTATATATATTAGAATATTTGCATATATGAAACTCACAAAGACTGTGGCACTATGCACAGTGCTTGCCCAAGCCTGTCTTCAATGGGGTAACTGTCCTAAAAGTGGAAGTAGACACAAAATCACATCTTAAACCAAGAAGCTATTTCCAATGTATGAACTAATGAACTAAAGAACTTATGAACTAAAGAACTAATTTTCAGCAGGGTAGTGGTGGCACAAGCCTTTAATCCCAGCACTTGGGAGGCAGAGGCAGGAGGATTTCTGAGTTCAAGACCAGCTTGGTCTACAAAGTGAGTTCCAGGACAGCTAGGGCTACACAGAGAAACCCTGTCTCAGAAAAAAAAGTAATTTTCTCCAACAGAGTTTTAATTGGTATACAAACCACTCTTAAGGCCAGGCTTCATAAGCAACAGTAGATAGATGGCCAACATACCATAAACTTAGAGGTATTTCTAAAGATTTCCTCTTGTCTCATAATGCATTAATCTTTTATCTAGGCACTTATTTCTTTTCTTTTTCCTTATCCTACAGTTCTTGTTTATATATTGTATTTCTGATTTGTATATTATTTTCCTTTTTATTTATTCTTCTCTCAGTACCTCCCAATCAGAACCTCCACTTTTCACTGTCTATTCTAACCTCCATCTCCCCTCTTACCCAGATCCACTGTTTCTTTGTTTCCTCCCACAGAAAATCAGACCTCTCAGGAACATTAACTAGACTCATTATAGCAAGTTGTATAAAACAAGGCACAAACCCACAAGGCAAGACAGGATTAAGAAAGGGATCCCAAGAGTATGCAAAAAAAAAAAAAAACAAAGAAACAAAACAACAACAAAAGATAAAGATACCCCTACTCCCACTATTAGTTGTCCAACAAAAACCCAAAGATGAACAACAGCATATTCAGAGGACCTAGTATAGTCCCACACCGACCCCATAATTGCAGCTTATACTTGATTTGTAGATCATGTTCTCCTTGTATTCTTAAGCCTTCTGGCACCTTAAATCTTTCCTCTTCTATTTCCACAGCATTCCTATCCTCTGCCTAATGTTTGGCTGTGGATCTCTGCATCTGCTTCCATCAGTTAACACAAAAAGCCTCCCTGTTGACAACTTGGCTAGGCACCCATTTATAAGTATATAGCAATATCATTAGAAAGCATTTCATTGACTTATTCCTTTTTTTCTGAGAAGTCATGTTTGGTTCTACCTTAGGTCATTAGGTCATAAAAATAAAGGCAGTGTTGAGCATGGGCTTAGTCTCATGGCATGAGTCTCAAGGTAGACAAATCATTTACTAACTACTCCTACAATCTTTGAGCCACCATTACTTTAGTATATTTTGCCGGCAAGATGACTTGCAATCTGAAGGTTTATGGGCATGTTGTCTCCTCCTCTGCTCCCATAAATAGTAATCTTGAGGTTGTCAAACTATAGAATTAATCTTTATAGAAGTTGTCACATATACTTTACAAACAGTTTTGTTATGGTCACATCTTAAGATTTGCTGTACATGTGGGATTGATATTGAGCCATTGGTGTTCTTTTCATAAAATTTCTCCTGTGACAATGAGTTTAGGGCTATTTGCTCCTTTCTCTTTTATATTAGATTCATTGTATCCGCTTTATGTTGAGATGTTTGATCTCCATATATTTGAGTCTTGTGCAGCATGATATATGTGGATCTATTTGCATTCTTCTACATGCAGACCACCAGGTAAACCAGCACCACTTATTGAAAATGCTTTCTTTTTCCCCAGTTTGGTTTTGGCTTCTTTGTCAAATCAAGTGTCCATATATGTGTGGTTATTTTTTCTGAGTCTTTGAATTTATTTCATTGATTGAGCTGTCTACCTGTACCAATACAATGCAGTTCTAATACTGTTTCTCACCTGTCTACATATTTAGACATCAGGGATGAGGATTCCTCCAGATGTTCTATTGTTGTTCACAAGTGTTTTGGATATCCTGTGTTTTCTCATTTTCTATATGGAGATGAGTATTGCTCTTTCATGGTCTGTAAAAAAATATCTTTGAACTTTTATGGGAATTACATTGATTCTGTAGATTGCTTTGTAGATAATGGTAAGGTGACCATTGTCACAGTGTTAATCCTACTGAACCATGAGCATGGTATATCTTTTCATCTTAAGGGTTCTTTGATTTATTTCTTCAAAAGCTTGAAGTTCTTGTCATATGGATCTACCATTTGCTTGTTACACGAAGATATTTTATATTATTTGTGGCTATTGTAAAGTGTGTTTTCCCCTAATTTCTTTCTCATCCTGTTTATCATTTGTATAAAGGATGCTTACTAATTGCTTTGACATGTATTGTATGTACGCCCAGATTAGCGGATGTTAACCAAATGTAGAGAATACACGTAATATGCCCTACAGACCCTCGGAAGTTAAAGAAGTAAGTTCCATTTGAGGATGCTTAAATCCCACTTAAAAGAGGAAACAAGGGAGTAACTGGGACCAGCGGGACCAGGCACACAGGAACTCCACCAGCTCAGTAACTTGGGTTCCTTCGGGTCTGTCTGGGCTGGGGTCGAGAGCAGACCTTGGGCACAAGCTCTGCAGCCAGTCCCACAACACCAAGAGGAAGCTACACTCCCAGGTGCTCTGACACACCCAGAATCAGAGGTGAGCAGGAACCAACATCTGTCCCAACACTGGGAGTAATTGGGTCCAGCGGGACCAGGCACACAGGAACTCCTCCAACCCAGTGACTCCGGTTCCTTCTGGTCTGTTGGGGTTAGTGTTCTGAGCAGACCTTGGGCACAAGCTCTGCAGCCAGTTCCACAACTCACAGAGAAAGCCACACTCCCAGGGGATTTAACAAGCCCCAGATCCCAGGATCCCAGAATCACAGGATCACAGAGTCAGCTTGATTCTGAGGAGTTCTGACACAACCAGGATCACAGGAAGGACAGGCTCCAGTCAGATTTAGCAAGAGCAGGTAGCACTAGAGTTAACCAGATGCTGGGGGTTAGGGGGCAAGCATAAGAAAATAAACAACACAAACCAAGGTCACTTGCCATCATCAGAACTCAATTCTC
>NW_022196906.1:13516586-13554727 GCF_008632895.1 Mastomys coucha
TTTATTGTTATAATATTTTATAAATTTTAAGAAATATGACAAAAAAGATATTGTAGGTATTGAAGGAGCATCTCTGGGAGGAGCAGTGGTACAAAAGGGAAATAAGAATGTGGTTCAATTATATTTAATTGAAATAAGTTTTTAAATGTTAACAAATTCAGATAAATTGAAATCATGTAACTTTTTTCATCATAATGAAATAAAAGTTAAAAAAAAAAAGAGGAAACAAAATAATCATGTGAGGCAAAGGGAGGGAGGGACCTGAAAGAAAGGGTAGGGGAGAAAAGTATGGGGCAAGACAAGAGAGATGCCCAGAGGTCCAGGAGAACAAGTAGAAATATACAACTGCTGGTGTTAGAGGCCTGTGGGGTAGGGAAAACCTCTAGAAAGTCCCAGAGATGGAGATGGGGAGGCTCCCAGAAGTCAATGCCCTTTACTAAAAATACCCAACAGTGATTATATGGAAACTGAAGAGTCCATCTCCAATAGTCAGACCGGACCTGCAGTCGAGGAATGGTGACAAAAACCTACCTGCAAAATCCTTAACCAAAATTGTTCCTGTTCCCCCAAAAAGGCAGGGACAAAATGGAGCAGAAACTGAAAGAATGGACAGTGACCCACCCAACACCAGTCTCTGACACTATATTATTAATACATTATGCTCTCAGATTTGAGCCTAGCATGACTGTCCTCTGAGAGACTTTATAAGCAGCTGACTGAGACAAATGAAGATATTCACAGCCAAGCAGTAGACAAATGTCTGTGACCCCGATGGAAGAGTTAGGGGGATGATTGAAGAAACTGAAGAGGATGGCAACACAACAGGAAGACCAACAGTGTAAACCAACCTGGACCCTTGGGAGCTCTCAGAATTTGAGTCACTAACCAAAGAGCATGCATGGGCTGGTCTGAGACCCCTGACACATTTGTAGCAGAGGATTGCCTTGTCTGGCTTCAGTGGGAGAGGAAGTACCTAATCCTCTAGTGAACTGATGCCTCCTGGTGGGGAAGTATGGGGAGCACACTATCAAAGGCAAAGGAGAGGGGTGATAGGGAGAACTCTGCAAATGGGGACTTGGAGGGAGGCAAGATTTGGAATGTAAATAAATAAAATAATTAATTAAAAAGGACATTCTTCTCAGGATAGAGCCCCATAATCAATTTTGCCTTTTGAAAAAAATGAATAAAATTAAAAAGATAAACTATTTTAAATATAAAAAGACTATTTCACAACTAAAATAAATGACTTTTGCATTTATTAAGCAAAAGATAAACATTCTTTTCTACTTTTCATCTTTTTTCCAGCATACTGCCTCTCTCATAGTAATAATGTCATGACTGAGAGTTAAGGGCAACAAAAGAAAATTAAACAGGAGGTATGAGGATTTCATGCATCAAGCACTATTTAAGACTCTTTCACCTAATAATTTTTTAGTAATCTTTTATGTCTCCACAGTTTTTTGTGGTGTTTAATTATAGTTACACATGCAAAATTATATAAAAATTTCAAGATATACAGTATTATAGTTATAGATTTATAAATATTGCAATACCATTATAAAATCTATTATTTAATATATCCATTATTGATATATAAATTAGAAATCCACCAACTTGATATGGTTGGTGATAAGTATATCTTCATAAAGTATTGTTAGATATAAGATCACAATCAGATTGTTCTCTAGAAAATATCATACTGTTATCTCTACCTACTTTCTTAGAAGCCTATGCATTAACTAATAAATTGTCAGAAACTTGAAATATCAACTTTGTTGTTTTTAGGTTCACAGATAAAGATGATTCTGATAGTCAATTCTATAGGCAATCTATACTCTGTTCCCTTCCATCCCAAGTTCTATTTATTTAATATCCTCTAACTTCACCATCCTAAATATTTAAATGGCAAAGTGTGTCATAGCATGATATAACATATCTTCTCCTTGCCAAGATTTCCCCACATATATAGGAAACTACAGTTGGAAACCAGTTTTTGAAAAAGTAAATTTCAGCTGGGCAGTGGTGGCGCATGCCTTTAATCCCAGCACTTGGGAGGCAGAGGCAGGTGGATTTCTGAGTTCGAGGTCAGCCTGGTCTACAGAGTGAGTTCCAGGACAGCCAGGACTATACAGAGAAACCTTGTCTCGAAAAACCAAACCAAACCAAAACAAAACAAAAAAACCAAAAAAACAAAAAACAAAAAAAGTAGATTTCATTATCTTATTTTCAATTTTTATAAGATATAGAAATTTTACAATTGATAAAGAATGTCTTAAATATGACTTTTAAAACTTATTTATTTACTTTATAACCCAATATCAACCTTTCCTCTCCTCCCAGTACCTTTCACTCAAGGCAAGTTCTCCACACATTCTAATCCCCCTTCTTTTGAGAAGTGGAAGCAGCCCTCTGGTGTACACCCCTCACTAATAGCACATCTTCCTTTTCTCCTCTGCTCCTTAGCCCCCACCTCCACCCCCACATATCAAATCTAAATACATTCTTTCCCAATGAGATTAGACAATGCAGTCCATTTAGGCATGCAGGAAGACAACAGGCTCAGGAATAGTCTCTACTTCAGTTGTTGGGGACCTGCATAAAGAACAAACTTCACATCTCTACATACATACAGGGAGCCTATATTAAGCCTATCCTCCTCTGTCTTCTTCAGATCCCTCAACCCTCCTCCCAACAAGTCCATAAAATTCCCCAAACTCCATCTAATGTATGGTTGGGTATCTCTACATCTTTTCCCATTAGCTGATAGGGGAAACCTCTAAAAAGGGCAGGTATCTTAGGTTCCTGTCTGCAAGTATAAGAGAGTATCATTACTAGTGCCAGGGATTGGTTTTTTCCCTTGGAATAGGTCTCAATTTGAGGCAATCATTGATTTGACATTCCCTCATTCTCTGCTCTTTGTTTCTGTACATCTTGTAGGCAGGACACATTTTGAATAGAAGGTTTGGTGAGTAGGTTTGTCCTAATCTATCCATTGGGAGTCTTGTCTGGCCACATAAAGTGGTCACTCCAGAATCCATATCCAGCACTTATAGGAGTCTTAGCTAGAGTTTCCCTCATAGACTTTCTGGGGCCTTTCTCCATTCCATATCTCTGGCATGTCCTTAAGATTACCCTCTATCTCCGCTGATCTCTCTCCTCACTACCCTGCTCTCTTTACATAGACTCAATTGGCCAGTACAAAGACATAGGCTAACATAAACAAAATCCATCATTCTGACTCATATAAGAATTATATCTCAACAATAAACATAGTCATTATCTCAGGAAAAGAGCTGAAGAAAATTTTTCCAAATGAACAGACCCAATAAACAAGCTGGAATAGCCATTCTAGTATCTAATGAAATAGACTTTCAATGGAAATGAATCAAAAGAGACAGTGAAGGACACTTCATACCAATCAAATGAAAAATCCACCATGAGGACCTATCAATTCTCAACATCTATGCCCCAAGTGTAAGGGTACCTATATTCTTAAGAGAAATACTACTAAAGCTTTAATCATAAATAGAACTCCACATATTAATAATGGGAGGCCATAATACCTCATTCTCATCAAGACAGAAACTAAAGAGAGAATAAAAACTAACAGAAGTTATGATTCAAATAGACCTTACAGACATGTATAGAATATTTCACCCAAACACAAAAGCATATATGTTTTTCTCAGGACTTTATGTAATCTTCTCCAAAGTTAGGCATATAGTCAGTCACAAAGGAAACATGAATTGATTCAAGAAGATTAAAATAACCCCATGCATCTGATCAGATCACTGTAGATTAAACCTGAACTGCAACAGCAACAGAAACAACAGAAAGCCTATATTCTCTTGGAAAATTAAAAAGTCACCACTTAATGACCACTGGATCAGGGAAGAAGTAAAGAAATTAAATAAATTCTAGAATTAAATGAAAATGACAGAACAGTATACCAAAACTCATGAAATCATTGCAAAGAGAGAAGTTCATATCACTAAGTACCCTCATAAAGAAATTGGAGAGTTCTCATAACAACAAATTAAAAGTATATCTGAAGGCTCTAGAAAAAAAGCAGCAAACACATCCAGGAAGAATAGACAGTAAGCAATAATCTCTGGTGGAATGATATGTTATCATTTATACCTGAATGGAGTACAGCATAAAACATTAGAATAATAACATAGAAAACAGAAATGAATACTTAGAATTAGATAATATAGATACTCATCCAGTCCATCTGTCTTCAATTACAAGTTGAAAATCCAGAAAGTCAATTGTCATAACATGACATAGTAAGACCTAGATTATGAAAATCCTCCTTCAACTTGTTTAAACTCTCTGTAGTGTTGATTTTGTTATCTGACCTAAAGCATAGCACCTAATACCAGTAATCTCTAAGTAGCTAGCATCCATGGGAAAATATTTGTAGAGATATTCCTTCATATAATATCACTTTCCTCCCTTGTGTTGTCTTTTGGTTTAGCATGGACATGCTTTCTTGAATATATTTTAATGTCTTAGCTCTAAACTTGATCAGAAGCTTAATTTAATTGAATATGAGCACATCTATGACTTTGTATAGCACAGAGCCAGGGTGTTTACAAACCATAGAGGTCTTCTGAGAAAAATGAGACTTTAGTAATATAAGGTTTTCAGATTCGGCATGCAAAGGGTTAGAAGTATTGGTACCTCTGAAAGGCCAACTGAGTATGAACCTAAACTGTGACTGTATAGTTGTTTGCCATAACACGCAAGTAATTTCTAAATAACCATACTACACCTATAGGTTGGTAGTAGGTTCTAAGTCTAAAATAGGTATTTTGACTCATTGTTGATGCAGTTTATGCTATGAGATTTGAGGTAACAGCCTTTGCACTCACAAGACAATTCTGTCACATGTCCATATCATTCCAATTCAATGAGAAAAGTTAATATTGAAAAGCAGAAAAATATTTACTTGATGCATCCATAATGAGAGAGTGGCAATGAGATCAAGCAATCCCTAAAATCCTCTTCTGAGTCTGAAAATGAGGTTAAGATCTAAATATAATCTAAGAAATAAGCATAACTGAGAAGTTAGGCATTCCCTTGCTTCTCAGTGTCTCTATCCTAAATACCTACTACAAGGTTATCTCATTTTAGCTATTTTCCAATCAAACCAGAAACAATGTTTCAGTCTCAATAGTGCATGCTGTAGAGGAGCACATTTAAATAATTTTATTTATAATGTAATTATATAGTTTTCCCAATTATCTTTATTTCCTTGTACTCCTCACAAATATATCCCCTGGATCTCTCAAAAATATACAGCCTCTACCCTAGACAAATATCTGTAGGCAATTAAAACAATGCTGAGAGTAGGAGAAACAGTTTTCCTCATGAAAAGCACACTGATTAGTTTATCAAATACTTTGTCAGCCAGAAAACACACACACACACACACACACACACAAATAACATTGGATAGACTGATAAAAGTAGAACATTTACCTGTATTCTGTTAGAGATGGATATGAAAGCATACATTAAAACATCTTGGGATTTTGCCTTTTACTTGATTTGCATTTTGGCTTTCTTAACAAATAGAATAACACCGTTGAGCCTAATGGGTACTTTTTACCCAAATTTCTTTTCCTAAATAAAAACTTCACTGAGATTAGTAGACTGATCTCCTTTTTAATGGTTACAATGTATCAAAATACATATTTTATACAATATATTCTGAATACTGTTTTTCCTTTCTACACTCCTCTAAGTTTTTCTCCAATTCCTCTCCCATTCAATCTATATTTTTCTCCCCTTGGAAAACAAACATGCATCTTAGAAATAATAATACAGGAAGATAAGATAAATCAGGCACAAAGATATTGGAAGATTAAGAAAATAAGACCAAATAAGAAATGGCCAAAGAGCCAGACAATGTGACACATGCCTTTAATCCCAGCACTTGGGAGGCAGAGGCAGGCAGATTTCTGAGTTCGAGGCCAGCCTGGTCTACAGAGTGAGTTCCAGGACAGCCAGGGCTATTCAGAGAAACCCTGTCTCAAAAAGAAAAAAAAAAAAGAAAAAGAAAGAAAGAAAGAAATCGCCAAAGGAAAAAACAAAAGAAACATATATAGACACAGAGATGCAACTTGTCACATACATGAACCCCATAAAAAAAGAAAACAACAACAACAACAAAAACCATGAATGAACCACCTAAGAGGTTAAAAAAAAGTCATCTGTTTACATAAAACACAAAAGCTCCAGATGTGTTGTTGAGTTAATTTAGTATTAACAATCTACTACTAAGCATGGGCCTTATATTTCAGAGTGATTGTTTCTCCAATTACTCTCCATGGAAAAAACTAAATATTTATTTTTAAGTAATTATTAATTAGAGACAACTGCATATAGAATGGACTTCTCCAGGCTTTGCTCATGTTGCCTCCGGGTCTTTGGGCTCATAGGTACCATAGTTGTGTTTAGGAGGCCTTGTTTTTTTGTCAAACACCTTGACTTCTGGCTCTTAAACTCTCTCAGCCTTCAGTTCTGGAAGGTTCTATAACCCTAAGTTGAACGATTTGATTGAAACATCACTTTAAGAGCACCATTTCCTGAATTATCTTACTATCTTCATGTTGTCTGCTATGAATCTGTGTATTTAATTCCACTGCTGTTAAGAGAAAGCTTCTCTGATAATGACTGAGAAAAGCACTGATCTGGGAGTATAGCGGAATATCATTAAGAATCATTTTATTGATACATTCTTTAAGAAGAATGCTAACACTCTGTTTAAACTCTGTTTGATATGGGTTCCACCTCATGGAATGAGCCTTTCCTCATATTGAAATTTTGGTCCCACAAGTTTGGAACACCATTATATTAGCATACCTTGCAGAAAGGACACCACTATAGATTGAAGGTTTTATACCAAGGTGGTATTTACTTTTCTATGTTCTTAGCATGCACAGAATCTTCCAGTATCAAGCCAACTAAGCTATAGGGATATAGATTCTAGGTAGGCACTATCTGTACTATTTGTGATTGATATTTATATAGATGGGACCATACCAGTTTGTAGCTAGCAACCTATAATCTGGGAAAGAGTCTGGGTTGTTTGGGAGTTCCTATGGGATACTTTTGGTCAATGATTCAATTATCTATAATCCATTCCCAATAATAGAGGCTTCATTTTATAATAAAATATGGCCAATTCAAGCACTGTATTTCCTGCTATATGGAAATTTCATTTAGATCACCTTTATGTAGGTATATATTTTGGGAAGCTATATACTATATATACTATATACTATATATATATATATATATATATATATATATATATATATATATTACATACTATATTACATTTAACTCTCAAACAGCCCTCAATTTTAACTGACTCTGTGTCACTTCCATCATAACCTGTTTTATCCCCCCTACCTCTTTGCTTTAATCTCTGTTCCAGTGTCCTTACTCATTGATCCATTAACTCTTATATGTCCCTTTCCTACAGATATGCATCCATCATCCTAGTGCTTACTCTGTACCTAACATCTGTGGTTCTACAGATGGATACTTATTTATGATTGACTAAATATATACTATCCACATATAAGCAACTACATTATCATATTTCTCTTTCTGTATTATCTTATTCAAGATTATTACATTTCTAGTTTGATATATTTATCTGAGAATTTCATTATTTCATTTTTAATGGCTAAGCAATATTTCATTGTTAAATGTAACCCATTTTCTTCATGCATTCATTTGTTGACAGACAACCAGGTCCTTTCCAGTTATGACTATTAATAATAAAACAGCAATGGATATGATGGAACAAATGTATCTGTGGAAAAATGAAGCCTCCATTGGGTATAAGCCCAAGAGTCATATAGGGGAATCTCCAGATACATCCATTCCCATTTTCCTAACAAACCATTGCACTGACTGATATTCATAGTGGCTATTCTAATGTGTACTTGCATTACCAATGGATGAGTGTTTGCCTAACTCTACACACTCACTAGCATAAGCTATCATTTGATTTATTGATTATAAATATTCTGATAAGTATAAGGTAAAATCTCAAAGAAGTTTTGATTTGCATTTCTCTGATGACTAAATATGTTTAATATCTCTTTAAAGGCTTCTCAGCTATTTGTGAATTCTTTTTTGAGTATATACCATTTAGATCTGTACATTTTATTTTGTTATTTCTTTCCTTGTTAGTCTATATTTTGCTTTATTTATTTATTTATTTATTTATTTATTTATTATTTATCTGGAATAATAGCCTCCATTAAATGTGTAGCGTTGTAAATATAAAAAGTGTTTTTTCATTCTATAGGATGCTGCTTTATCTGAATGATGTTATAACTTGCTATGTAGATTTTAAATTTCATGAGATACAATTTATTAATTGTTGATCTTACTTCCTGTGCTAATGGTGCTCTCTTCAGAAATATCTTTTCTTGTGCCAGAAAGTTCCCCACATTATCACCCATCAAATTCAGCATTACTAATCTTATGCTGAAGACATTGACCCATTTGAAGTTTAGTTTTTCCAGGGCAATGAGTATAGATCTATTTTCATTTTTCTGCATGCTTTCTTCCAGCTTGACCAGGATCATTTGCTCTGT
Source organism: Mastomys coucha (assembly GCF_008632895.1). Classification (NCBI taxonomy): domain Eukaryota; kingdom Metazoa; phylum Chordata; class Mammalia; order Rodentia; family Muridae; genus Mastomys; species Mastomys coucha. The sequence continues at coordinate 13,525,214 of NW_022196906.1, forward strand.
CTTAGCTTCTATCTTCTCATTCTTTTCTTTGTCCATATCCCAACTTAAAAGGCCAGTAAATATCTTCAACAAAATTATAGAAGAAAACTTCCCTAACCTAAAGAAAGAGATGACCATGAACATACAAGAAGCCTATAGAACTCCAAATAGCCTGGACCAGAAAAGAAATTCCTCCTGCCACATAATAGTCAAAACACCAAATGCACAAAAGCAAAGAAAGAATATTTAAAGCAATGTGGGCAAAAAGGTCAAGTAACATATGTTGGCTCCCTTCCCTGCTCCCTCAGCTCAGCCACAGACCGTCAGCCTGCACCTAGAAGCAGCCACTTGTGGGGCTAAACAATGGCCCCCTACAAACTGATGGTTTGCCTTTGAAAAGAGGAGTTGCCTAGAAGTCACACTGAGTCACAAACAAGCCTACCTGCCTAAGAACTTGCTGACTTTCAAACATGCCTGCCTACCTGAGAACTTTGAGTTTCCAGAGACCTTGGCATCTCATGTCTGCTACTGTGTTTACATTATGCATATGTCTTATACCTGGAGATTTTGGTTTCACTTCTTAGCTGTACCTATAAATGTTCAGAATATTCTCAAGTAAATGGAAGCCTTGATAAATCTACTTGGAGTTTGTCTCTCTTTGTTCTCAATCCTGCTTATTTTTCAGGTCCATCTCAAAACTCAGGCTGAGGAGAACCCAGACACATGGAGTTGCAGGCCGGCTCCACCCAAAACATATAAAGGCAGATCTATCAGAATTACACCAGACTCCTTGCCAAAGACTATGAAAGTTAGAAGATTCTGGGCTGATATAATACAAACCCTAAGAGAACACAAATGCCAGCCCAGTCTATTATATCCAGCAAAACTCTCAATTATCATAGATGGAGAAACCAGGTATTCTATGAAAAAACAAATTCACATGATATCTTTCCACAAATCTGGCCCTTCAAAGGATAATAAATGGAAAACTCCAACACAAGTGACACTACACCCTAGAAAAAGCAAGAAAGCAAGGAAGTAATCTTTAAACAAAACTAAAGAAGATAGCCAATCAAAGAACAAAAATAACAGGAAGCAACAATTACTTTTCCTTAATACTTCTTAATATCAATACAATCAATTTCCCAACAAAAAAATAGACTAAAAGACTGATTATGTAAACAGGACCAACATTTTATTGCATACAGGAAACACACCTTGGTGACAAAGACAAACACTACCTCAGAGTAAAAGGCTGAAATAATTTTCCAAGCAAGTGGTTCCAAGAAACAAGCTGGACTAGTGATTCTAATATCAAATATAAAGTCAATTTTCAACCTAAGATCATCAAAAAAGATAAAGAGGGACACTTCATACTCATCAAAGGTAAAATCTATCAAGATGAATTTTCAATTCTTAACATCTATGCTCCAAATGCAAGGGTATCCACATTCATAAAAGAATCATTATTAAAGCTCATAGCACACATTGAACCACACACAGTAATAGTGGGAGACTTCAATAGCCAACTCTCATCAAAGGACAGATCATGGAAACAGAAACTAAACAGAGACACAGTAAAACTATTGAAACAAATAGATTTAACAGATTTCTATAGAACATTTTATCCAAAAACAATAGGATATACATTCTTCTCAGCACCTCATGGTACCTTCTCCAAAATTGACCATATACTCCATCACAAAACAGGTCTCAACAGATACAAGGAGATGGAAATAATTCCAGGCATCCTATCAGATCACCACGGACTAAGGGTAGTCCTAAATAACAACATAAACAATAGAAACCCCACATACATATGGAAGCTGAACAACACTCTACTGAATGATAACATGGTCAAGGAAGAAATAAGGAAAGACATTAACAACTTTTTAGAATTTAATGAAAATGAAAATACAACATATCCAATCTTATGGGACACAATGAAAGCAGTCCTAAGAGGAAAACCCATATCTCTGAGTGCCTCCCAAAAGAAATTGGAGAGAGCTAGCAGTTTGATAGCATATCTGAAAGCTTTAGAACAAATAAATCATATTCACACAAGAGGAGTGGATGGCAGGAAATAATCAAACACAGTCCTGAAATCAACCAAGTGGAAACTAAAAGAACTACACAAAGAATCAAACAAACCAGGAGCTGGTTCGTTGAGGAAAAAAAAGAAGCAAACAAAAAATAGATAAACTCTTAGTCAGACTAATTAGAAGGCACAGAGACAGTATCCTAATTAACAAAATCAGAAATGAAAAGGGAGACATAACAAAAATCACCAGATCCTGCTACAAAAGCCTATATTTAACAAAACTGGAAAACCAGGACTAAATGGACAATTTTCTAAACAGATACCAGGTTAAGTCAAGATTAGATAAATTATCTAAACAGTCACATATCCCCTAAAGAAATAGAAACAGTCATTATTAGTCTCCCTATCAAAAAAAATCCAAGGACCAGATGGGTTTTGTGCAGAGTTCTATCAGACCTTCAAAGAAAACCTAATTCCAATACTCTTCATATTAGTCCACAAAATAGAAACAGAAGGTACTCTACCCAATTCGATCTATGAAGCCACAATTACTCTGATACCTAAGCCACACAAAGACCCAACAAAGAGAACTTCAGGCCAATTTCCCTTATGAATATTGATGCAAACATACTCAATAAAATTCTTGCAAAGCTAATCCAAGAAGACATCAAAACGATCATCCATCATAATCAAGAAGGCTTCATCTCAGGGATGCAGGGATGGTTCAATATACAGAAATCCATCAACATAATCCACTATATAAACAAACTCAAAGGAAGAAAAACATATTTCTCATTAGATGCTGAGAAATAATTTGACAAAAATCAACACCCTTTCATGACAAAAGTCTTATAAAGATGAGGAATTGAAGGCCCATACATAAACATAGTAAAAACAATATATACCAAACAAGTAGCCAACATCTAACTAAATGGAGAGAAATTTGAAACAATCCCACTAAAATCGGGGACTAGACAAGGCTTCCCACTCTCTCCCTACCTATTCAATATTGCACTCGAAGTCTTAACAAGAGCAATTAGACAACAAAAGGATATCAAAGGAATACAAATTGGAAAGAAGAAAGTCAAATTATCACTATTTGCAGATGATGTGATAGTATCCCTAAGTGTCCACAAAAATTCCACCAGAGAACTTCTAAACATGGTAAACAACTTCAGCAAAGTAGGTGGATATAAAATAACTCAAGCAAATTAGTGGCCTTCCTCTACATAAAGGATAAACAGGCTGAGAAAAAATTAGGGAAACAACACGCTTCACAATAATCACTAATAATATAAAATACCTTGGTGTAACTCTAACTAAGAAAGTGAAAGATCTGTATGACAAGAACTTCAAGTCTCTGAAGAAAAAAATCATAAAAAGATCTCAGAAGATGGAAATCTCACATGCCCATGTGATTAATATACTAAAAATTGTAATCTTACTGAAAACAATCAACAGATTCACTGCAACCCCCATCAAAATTCCAACTCAATTCTTTACAGAGTTATAAAGAGTAGTTTGCAAATTCATCTGGAATAACAAAAAAGCCAGGAAAGCAAAAACTATTTTTAATAATAAAAAAACTTCTGGTATAATCACCATCCCTGACCCCAAGCTGTACTACAGAGCAATTGTGATAAAAACTGTAAAGTATTGGTACAGGGGCAGTTAGGTAGATCAATGGAATAGAATTGAAGACCCAGAAATGAACCCATACACTTTTGGTCTCTTTATCTTTGACAAAGAAGCTAAAACCATCCAGTGGAAAAAAAGACAATATTTTTAACAAATGGTGCTGGCTCAACTGGTGGTTAGAATGTAGAAGAATGCAAATTGATCCATTCTTATGTCCTTGTACAAAGCTCAAGTCCAAGTGGATCAAGGACCTCCACCTAAAACCTGATATACTGAACCTAATAGAAAAGTAAGTGGGAAAGAGCCTCAAGCATATGGGCACAGGGGAAATTTTCCTGAACAGAACACCAATAACTTATGCTCTAAGATAAAGAATTGACTAATGGGACTACATAAAATTGTAAATCTTCTGTAAGGCAAAGGATACTGTCAATAGGACAAAACAGCAACCAAGAGATTGGGAAAATATCTTTACCAATCTTATATCTGGTAGAGGGCTAATATCCAATATACACAAAGAACTCAAGATGTTCAAGAACTCCAGACAACTAAGTAAGCCTATTAAAAATGGGGTACAGAGTTAAACAGAGAATTCTCAACTGAGGAATACTGAATGGCTGAGAAACACCTAAAGAAATATTCAACATCCTTAGTCATTAGTGAAATGCAAATCAAAAGAACCATGAGATTCCACCTTACACCAGTCAAAATGGCTAAGATAAAAAATTCAGGTGACAGCAGATTCTTGTGAGGTTGTGGAGAAAGAAGAACACTTCTTCATTGTTGGTGGGATTACAAGCTCATACAACCACTCTGGAAATCAGCTTGACGGTTCCTCAGAAAATTGGACATAGTATTACCAACTATACCACTCTTGGGCAGTGACCTCCCCAGCCTCAAGCAGGTTGAACTAGACTTTGTCCTTGCCACAAAGCAGCTAGCCCACTTGGGTGGAGTTCCTGAGATAAAGAAAACCCTATTGTCCTGCTGATTCTTTGCCTCTTCTGAAGTTCCTGCTAGGAGCCATGCCCTACTGAGCTGTCTCACTTGCCATCTGGACAGAATAAGAAGATGCTAATTAGACCACAAGATCTTGGCTTACTGGGGGAGGTGTTTCCATGCCTATATAATCTCAGATTCTGAAATATACATTGGACCTTGATAAGAACCCTTTGATTTTGTCTGGTTATTTCTCTTGCAGTCTGATTCCCCTATTTACCCCCAGGCCCCTGTCTCTCTTTCAGGAACCTGATTTTTGTAGCTACTGGCAGCTACATTGGGCATATACCCAGAAGATGCTCCAATATGTAATAAAGACAAATGCTCCACTATGTTCATAGCAGCCTTAATTATAATAGCTAGTAGCTGGAAAGATCACAGATGTCCATCAACAGAGGAATGGATACAGAAAATGTGGTACATTTATACAATGGAGAACTATTCAGCTATTAAAAACAATAAATTTATGAAATTTTTAGGGAACTGAATGGATTTGGAGGATATCATCCTGAGTGAGGTAACACAATTACAAAAGAACACACAGGGTATGCACTCACAGATAAGTGGATATTAGCCCAGAAGTTCAGAATACCCAGGATACTATATGAATCTCAATAAGAAGGAAAACCAAAGAATGGATTCTTCCATCCTACCTAGAAGAGGGAACAAAATACCCATGGAAGGAGTTGCAGAGATATATTGTGGAGCAGAAACTGAAGGAATGACAATCCAGTGACTGCCCCATGTGGAGATCCTTCCCATATAGATGCCAACAGGTACTGACTGACAGGAGCCTGATATAGCTGTCTCCTGAGAGGCTCTACCTATCCCTGACAAATGCAGAAGTGGATGTTCAAAGCCATCCTTTGGACTGAACACAGGGTCTCCATGAAGGAGATAGAGAAAGACCCAAGGAACTGAAGGGGTTTGCAGCCCCATAGGAGGAACAATAATATGAACTAACCAGTACCCCCAGAGCTCCCAGAGACTAAACCACCAACCAAAGAGTACACATGGTGGGACTCATGGCTCAGCTGCATATGTAGCAGAGGATGGCCTTGCAGGCATGAATGTTAAGAGACTCCCTAGGTCTTGTGAAGGCTCTATGACCCAGTGTAGTGGAATACCAGGGCTAGGAACCTGGAGAGTGTGGGTTTTTGAGAAGAGGGAAAGAAGAAAGGAATATGGTTTTGTTCCAACAGGATATCAGGAAAGTAGATAACAATTGAAGTGTAAATAAAGAAAATATCTAATACAAAAAGGAAAAAAATAAAGTTTAAATAAACACATATAAAATTTATTTTATGCAAATACTTTTAAATTTCAAGTACAAGAAGGATTAACATACTGATTGAAAGATGTCTCTGATAGTTTCCAATGTTATATTATCTTGAACTTATTTATGCCAATATTTATGTACCAAATGTATATAAAACATATTAAAATATGAAATCCAAATAGGTACCTTAAAATTATATTGATATAGTTTTAATGGGATGGCTGAATTTATTAAAATTTAAGTTTGTTTTAGTGACCAGGTCTATAAAATGAAGATTTCAAGAAATATAATGAAAGGTACATGAGGCACTTATGGCCTCATGTGTCAGTACACCATATATGCTGGATTTCTCCCATCCACATAGTTGGTCTTTAAGGGCATAAACTCCTGAGATCCGAGTAAAATTAATATATACTGTCTAGTAAGAAGCTTTGGTTATTAAACTGTCAGGGATCTGGAGATTATTAGGTATCAGCCAATGAATTCTTCCCTTAAAAGCTCTGCAAGTTCAGAAAAGAATAGCTTCATCTTTATCTAGAGATTTTCATTTCTTCCATGAGCCCCTGATCATGTTCTGTCTCTTCAAGGACTTAGTACTATTGTTTTCCTTCATACTTGGTGGTATACTGAAGATTATTTTCCTTTAAAATATTCAAGTACTGTTGAGTGTTGTATTTAATGATTTGACATGAGGTCAGTTCATTCACCATAGATTTATCTCAGTAAATCAGTCAGGAAATTGTATGTCAAAGACATTGAGAGGTAGGTTTCAGATGAGCACCCTATTATTTTATTGATGCATCGTCATTTTAACTCTGACAAATATTAAACTTTCTTTTATTCTGTTAGATATGTATTACCTGAATTCAGAGCATCCAGAGATATTTTCTTTCAAATGAGAAATATGATCCTTCTCAAATATGATGACTGCCCTAAACATTTTTACTAACTTTAGTTCCTTTTGTAATGAAGGCATATGTTTGGACAAGTTAGTATGTTTGCTTTCAGGGGCTCCTATGGAAAAATAATATATATTTACAGTCTTTTCCTAACTATTCTGGATTGATAGATATGTTTTAATGATGGGGTCAGCAAAGTATATTCTCAGAATATTTCATCATCTGTATGTATGTGGGTATGTCTTTATATGTATCTGTGTAGTCTTTCCTCCTTAAGTCACAGTTGTAATTTTATAAATTGTAAAACCATATTGTGTGTTAAATAAAAATATGAATGTTGGACAGATACTAAATTGGCTCTCTTTAAAATTGGCTTTGTTCTTGTCCAACATATTCTGAAATATTAAGAATAATTCATGTACCAAGTGAAATATGAAGTAAAAATGAGTTTGCCTCAAACAATTGTAGCCATCTTATTCTCTGTGTTGCCTTGGCCTTACCTTTGTGAAAACATGTGAGGAATCTGGGCAGATATCTGAAAAGGCAGAAAGCCTCAACTGCCATTCTCATAGTATCAGTTTTGATTCTAGCTGTGAAAGTGTATTAAACAAGAATGAGAAATAGGCAATATGTGGGGAAGCTGAGTTAGTATATAAACTTGATACATAGGTGGAAACAATAACAAAACCTGCATAAAAACTAAAAATGTAGTATATGCATGTGTAATTCTAGTACAGTTATATGGAGAGAGTAGAGGATACAGGAAATGCCCTCATAAAGTCTTGGTCCAGAGATCCTGCAATATTGCATCATAAAAACAGTAAACAGAATTTATGCCAAGAAAGTAGAAACAAAAACTGACACCTGAGGGTTTCCTCTGTTCTTAATAAATACACCACACCATGTATGTGAAAGCCCCTACCCCAGCTCCATGGCCTCAGAAATTTGAAAACTTAATTTACATTTGGTGGCACTGTTTAGAGGGATTGTGAAACCTTTCAGTAATGAAGGAAGTGGGTAGATAGTGATGAAATTTAAATTCTATAGCAAATACATGCTCCCAAGGACTAAACTACCAGCCAAAGAGTACACATAGTGGGACTCATGGCTCCAGCTGCATATCTAGCAGAGGATGACCTTGCCAGTCATCAATGGGAGGCGAGGTCTTTGGTCTTGTGAAGGTTCTATGCCACAGTGTAGGTGAATGCCAGGGCCAGGAAGTGAAAGAGGTTGGGTTGGTGGGCAGGGGAAGGAATAGTTTTGTTTTGTTTTGTTTTGTTTTCTAGAGGGGAAACCAGGAAAGTGGATATCATTTGAAATGTAAAGAAAGAAAATATCTAGTAAAAGAAGAGATGTATGCCTATACATAATAAAAGCAAAAATATAGCAAGCCAATAGCTAACAACAAACTAAATGGAGTGAAACATAAAACAGTTCCACTAAAGTTAGTGACAAGGAAAGGCTTCCTACTCTCTCCAAATTCATTTACCATAGTACTTGAATTTCTGGTCAGAAAAATAAGATAAAAAGAGATCAAGTTGATTCAAAATGGAAAATAAGAGGTCAAAGTATCATTTTTCACAGATGGTATGATAGTATAGTTACCTCAAATTTTCTAAAAGAGCACTCCTACAGTTGATAAACACTTTCTGCAAAGTGGGTGGATATAAAACTTAACTAAAAAAATCAGTACCTTTATACAAAAGGTAAATAGGCTGAGTAAGAAGTTAAAAAAACAATACCCTTTATAATGACCTGAAATAACATATGTTGGTGTGACTCTAACCAAGCAAGTGAAAGATATGTATAAAAAGAACTTCAAGTCTCTGAAAGAAAGAAATTGAGGAAGCTCTCAGGAGTTGGAAAAATCTCCCATGCTAATGGATTAGTGTTATTAACATAGTAAAAATGGCCATCTTATCAAAGTAATGCAATTCTTATAAAAAATTCCAACGCCATTCACTACAGACTTTGAAAGGACAATTCTCAACCTTATGTGAAACAGCATCAACAACAACAATCTAGGATTGCCAAATCAATCCTTCACAATAAAAGAACTTATGGAGCTATTACCATCTATGATTTCAAGCTATATTACAAAGAAACAGTATTAAACTCAGTGGTGGCATAAAAACAGACATGTTCATCAACAGAATTGAATTCAAGAGCCAGAAATAAAAATACCTCAATCAAACACTTCATTTCTAACTAGTATTCCAAAACCATATAATAGAAAAAAAAAGCATCTTCAACAAATGGTGCTTGTCTAACCGGATGTCTACATGTAGAAGAATACAACTGGATTCATATTTACAATCTTGGACAAAACTGTAGTCCAAGTGGATCATAGACCTCAGCATAAAACCAAGCACAATAAAGATAATAGAAGAGAATGTGGGGAACTGCCTTGAACATATTGGCACAAGAATTGGAACAATTCCAAAACAGAATACCAAATAGATCAGGCACTAAGATTAAAAATTATTAAATGAGACCTCATGAAACCGAAAAACTTTTGCACAACTGTGTACATCTTCAGAAAGACAAATGAAATCCTAGAGAGTGAGAAAATATCTTAACCAACCCACATCTGACAGAAGACTAATATCCAAAATATAGAGAGACTTCAGGAAATTAGACATCAATAAACCAAGTAACCCATTTAAAATGGTACACTGAGCAAAACAGAATTCTCAACAGGGGAATCTCAAATAGGTGAGAAGCACTTAAATGTTCAATGTCCTTAGTCATTGGGGGATTGTAAATCAAAATGACTATGGGATTTTATTTTATATGGTTCTGAATAGCTAAGATCAAAAACTCAAGTGACAACACATGCTGTCAAGGATGTGGAGCAAAGGAACACTCTTCCATTGTTGTTGGGAGTGCAATTTCTACAATGCCTTTGGAAATCAATTTGGTGCTTTACCAGAAAATTGGGAATATTTCTATTTTAAGACTCAGCTATAACTATAGCTCTCCTGGATATATAGATAGATAGATAGATAGATAGATAGATAGATAGATAGATAGATAGATAGATATAGATATAGATATAGATATAGATATAGATATATACCAAATAGATGCCCCACTATACCACAAGAACACTTGCTCAACTATGTTCAGAGCACTTTTATGGTAGTAGCTAGAAGCTGAAAACAACCTAGATATTCCTCAACTGAAGAATTGATTAAAAAAAAAAAGGTGGTACATGTACACAATGGAATACTACTAAGATATTAAAAATAAAGACATCATGAAATTTGCAGGCAAATGGATGGAACTTGAGAATATCATGCTCAATAAGATAATGCAGACTCAGAAAGATACATATGATATGTACACACTTATAACTGGACAATAGACATAAATAAATTAACATCACCATGGTATAATGCAGAGCCCCAAAGCAACTTGGTAATAAGAATGGCCCAAGGGGACCTGTGCAAGTCTCACTCATAAAGGAAAAATATAATAATCAGATGTAAATGGAGAGAGGGAACTGAATGGGAGATAGGGTGATGAGGGGTATGGGTATCTTGATCAGGTATGGAAGGAGGGGGAAGGACAGGACTGGGAGTGATGGAAATCTGTGGGTGCTATCTCTGAGAATAGCTGGAGACCTGAGATGGGAAATGACCATAACTATGACAACAACCCACAGGGTAAATGCAGACTTAAATAGTCACCTCTTATATCCAGGTGTATGGATATACAGGAAGCAGTGATTTAGGGAATGATCAGCAAATAGCTGGCCCAATTTAAATGTATGTTGAACATAACTTGAACCCATGTAAGATAACTAATTCCTGACCTATTAATGATACTGTGCTATGCTTGCAGACTAGAGCAGCTAGAATAGCTGTCTCTTGAGTGGTTTCATCCAACAGTTAATGGAAACAAATATAGGGGTCCACAAGCAAAGGGTTGGTGGTGGTTGGGGGATAGTGTCTAAGTGTTGGGGGTGGAAGTGAATTGGAGGGGCCAAGGGTAGCACAAAAATACCTATAGGGTCAACTAATCTGGGCCTGTGGGGCAGGGGTTTCACAGAGACTCAACCATTAACTAAAGAGCACACAGGGACTGGACCTAGGCCCTGTAAAATTTTATTGCAGGTATACAAGTTGGTCTTCATGTGGGCCCCCACAATGAAGAGTGAAGGCTATCTATGATTTGGTTGTCTACTATTTAATCCCTTCCCCTATTTGGACTTTAGTGAGCATGGTTGCACTTAGACCTACTACATCTGGATATTCCAAGGTTAGGTGTTACTGAAGGGGAACCTCCATTATTCTTGTAGAAGGGGATAGGGTAAGGGAGGGTATGATTGAGATGTAAAGTACACATATTTCCATCCATCTAACGATGGCACAAATGTTAGAGGAATAAGAGATTGCTTAGTAACTGGATTTAAGGGCCACTGCATAGGAAGGAATCCATGCCTGTTAATGTAAGACAATTCAAAAGCCTATATCATGGGAAGTTATAGGCTTTGGAAAAATTAATTCTACTGCCAAACTAAAATTGCAATGCATTAAATTGCTGTCAATTGTGTGTGTGTGTGTGTGTGTGTGTGTGTGTGTGTGTGTGTATCATAGATACGTTTAGGTGTAAAAGAAAAGCTTCTATTTCTAGTGAACTTTAGTGAATTCAGAAATGTGTGTCTGCAGGGACCCCAATAGGCAAGTTAGGGAAAAGACTGAAGCTGGAGGGGTTTACAATTCCTAAGGAAGAACAATATCAACCAACCAGACACCCCCCGCCCCCAGCTGGCAAGGACTAAACTACCAACCAAACAGTACTCATGGAGGGACCCATGGTTCCAACTGATTATGTAGCTGAGAATTGCCTTATCTGGAATCAAAGGGAGGGGAGGTCTTTTGTTCTGTGGAGACTAGATGCCCCAACTTATTGGAATGTTAATGCAGTGAGGTAGAAGTGAGAGAGTGCATTGGGGAACTCCTTCATAGAAGGAGGAAGTAGGGGGGATGGGATAGGGGGTTTGCAGAGGGGAAACTAGGAAAGGGTATAACATTTGAAATGTAAATAAATAAAATAACCAATACAAAAAAGAAGTCAACCTTTGTCTAGCCAAAACATACTCAAATAAGTGAAAACTTTTTTATTTTTAGAGAAGTCATTTAGATCTTACTCTACAAGGCTTGGACAACCATGAGAAATGTGAAACAGAAAGAATATAGGAGACAGAAGATAGTGAACATAAGGACTCCAGAATATCATCCTCTAGCCCATATACGGAACTACAAAAATGGACTTTCACTAATTATAGTTGACTGCAATCTGTCAACAGATGGAGTTTGATGGAGGAACCCATACTGTTTGGCTTTTTCCTCTGGAGAAATATAAGAAAAGAGGGTATTAATGGTTTAAATTGTTTGCTCACCGCTTACCTTATCAAGCTCCAATGGATACATCTCTTCTGATTTTCACACAGTTGCACATGATCAAATTGAATGTGTCACATAATGAAACAGAAAATCTTGAGTCTAGGATAGAAATGAATGCGATAAGAAAGTGTGGGAGGCGGGGAGCCAAAATAAATTGTATATATTCATAAAATTGTCAAAACATTAACTTAATAAATAAGACAAGTAGGGTATCAATAAAAACATAGATTAGAATTTTCTATATAAATTTAAAAAAAACATGAAACTTCTTGTAAAACTAATGCGAAAATGAATTGAAAATATTCTTCATGAAAGAGGTCAGATACAATAGAATAGTATTCTTATCCTCATGGGTCATCAAATCATGCACATTTAATTCCATAGTTCTATATACTCAGTTGTTAAGCCTTGCTCTCTTGTGATTAGAATTACAGTGAAATAGAGGGTCTATAGGGAAGCATTGGATATTAAATACCTACAATACCTATACTTGACTGTCAAACTCAACCTGTGACTAACTCCTGAATGTTCATTGTATTTTAAGATGAAACATCATCCAACCAAAGATTTGCATTCAACCAAAGATGATCATGGTTTTCCAGGAGCCTGTTGAGTCCTAAGGAAGCCAACCTTGTACAACATCCTGGTGAGATTCTGAGGATAATTGTCAGTAAGGTAGCAAGTACATTATCATAGTACCTTACTGGTACATGGTAAGGCAGAGAAGGGCTTACAATTCTATTTTTAGAGGAAGGGCATGCTATTTATGAGAAATAAGAACTTTACTTCACTTGTCAACTTTTAATGTATTTATCACATGTTTATAATGTAATGCACATATGTCTCATTTTGCCTGTAAAATACTATCTAGAAGAACAATGCCCATTTTCTTATGACCAGACATTGGCCGTTCCTTGACTATAATGACTATCTTAAATCATTTACATATTTCCTTAAGGTTCTATGGTAGTAGTGTCCAGAGACTTGGAGATAATATTAGTTTGCTAAGTTTCTCTTTAAAAATGACTAAAATTTGATGGCTTAAAAATAATCAAATAATTTTTTTGTTATTTTTAAGTTAGCAGAAAAATCAACTATCTTCAGATTTCTTCTTTCCTAAGGCTTAGGGATGCTTATGTAGCACTTAAATTTGTTAGATAAAGATCAGAAGGACCAGGGGGACCAGTCCTTTATATTGGTAACAGGCAATGGGTACCCATGACAATACCCTGCTTCTTCACACAATTAGTCAAGGTTGATATTTTGTTGTATTTCATATCTTTCTATACTAACAAAGTAATAATCATATAAAATTTATTCCTTAAATATTTCTCTTTATTCATCTTTTTTCAAATGATCTTGAATTCAACATGATCATTTGTTGATTGATCATTATTAAACATGTATTCATAAATAAATGAAGGGAAGTGTATTTCTCATAATTAAAGGAAAGTAACCAGTGAGTTTTTGCAAAATACTTGAATGTGGTACAAATTAAAACTTATAAAATATGATTGTACATATTAGTATTAATTTGGGAAACATCAATTACAAATTCCAGTTTAAATATGATACATATTCTGGTTTTTGAAGAGTAAATGATTCAACTTCAAGACAATGCAGAAATATGATTTATGTTCATACCATAAAATAGAATATTGTTATAAAATGATACACATATTACAGTATAGTTATTCTCCCTAGAAAAAAGAAATTCATGTGTTATGTGAGAGGTGGAACTTCAACTCTTATTAATTGCATTTGGAAAATAAGTAGATCAATATTTGGGAAAGGTAAATATTTTAATGTTTATTCTTGTATATACAACCTTGCATTATTTATTTGTTTTTTATTATATAGTAATAATCCACAGTAGAACATACACTAAGTTTTCCATTAAAAAATGCCAAAAGTTTTTTTTTTCACAATACACCTCTTAGGTTAACACTCAAAATGTTTTTTATTATGTCACTAACAAGGTATTTTTCAAATCAGGTTATCACTGAACATGCTAAAATATGCCTAGACTAAATGAATATTTACAAACACACACATATCCACAAACACGCATACATACTCACATATACAAACACGTACACTCAGAGTGGTTATAAGCTGTATCTTGAATAAGGATCTTAAATACTTAGTACTGTGTTGACAATTTTTGTTCTTACTGTTTTTTATCATTGAAAAATTTCCAGGAAGTCACTCTGAAACTTAATTCCAGTACAAATGCTTAAAAAGCCATGGAATTTAAGATTTGTAACTTTATATATATATATATAAAGTTACAAATATATATATATATATATATATATATAGAGAGAGAGAGAGAGAGAGAGAGAGAGGCATTTAAGTTATAAATTGATCATAATTTCAAACTGGTTCCCAGTGAGAGCAGCAAAGCCAGGTTTCTCATTTAGTTGCAGTTTCTGAATATTTATAAAATTAATACAATAGTCTGAAATAAATTTATGATGTGTCTCATTAACAGAATATGCAACATGTATGTCTTATAAATGCAGAATGTATGAAATAATTATTACACTAAATGATTATTTCTATTATAGCTATTTTCCATTTTATTATAAAAAGAAACTACTCCTCCTGAGTAGTTTCCTTTCTTACATCTAGTTTTTATCTGTAAGTCTCTGTCAAGAATCTACAAATTGTTTAACAAGAATTCAGTATTTCATTATGTATATTATTTTTATATTTTTCAACTGTAGTATTATATCTAATAGTATGTTCTATATTTTATTAAAATTTCAATATTTTTAAGATAAATGACAGTCATCAACATGGGCTCTATACTTTCTATAAAATTGATTTCTAAAACAGATTCCTTTAGTTTTCAGTGACAACATGTATGAAGTGGAAGATTATGGGCAGAATTCACCAATTTTAACTCAGAATCACCTAAAATGATGTTCTGCATTTCTTTAAATTATATTAATGAGTGAAGGAACGCTTCAGAGTACATTTGAAATTAAATACTAAAATGTGAAAATATTGTGTTGTATCTGAGACAATTTAGAAGTGGTAATTACATTTTTCTGGAGACAAAGGTGTAAAAGGTTCATAGACTTAAGTAGAGCAGAAAAAAGCATAGATCAGACTTTTATTCTGCTGGTTGTATACATTGGTTCTATGCCATCATCTCATAAGTGCATCAAGTGCATGAACCAGTTCAACCGTAAATCAGGAGGATAACAAAGAAGATTCTGATTTAAGCCAAATTATTTGTCTACTGCTATTGATTTTGTGTTTGATACATTCATTGCAGTCTTCCATTGTTGCTTGAAAGTGTGGATGCTTTTAAAGGAAAAAAAACTGTGCTTTACTACTCAATGAAGTCTCATCACTTGTCAAGATATTTGCAAATATCTTTGTATCCTATAGATTGAATTGATATTAGAATACAAATGAACAGGAGAAGTGGAGGCAGGCTAGAGAGAAAACCCGAAGTATTTTTCAGTTCTTTTTATAACTAAGAAAGTTTTTATTTTATATGTACTATTTCTCAAGCTTTACAGGGAAAAAAAACCTCAAAGAATATATATATATATATATATATTTTTAAATTTTATTTCTTAGCATGCGTCTGTGTCAGTGGGCAAATGCCACATGTGAAATAATACTTTTTAGAAGACAGAAGAAATCATAAATTCTAGAGCTGGTCACAGGAAGATGTGAGCTTCCAGGCAACAATATGGAGAAATAAACTTGAATCCTATGCAAGATCAGTAAGAGAATTTTACCGGGAAGCCTTATTCTCCAAGCTTCATTAGGAGTATTTATTTAAAGAAGCATTATTTCTCATGATCTTTGACATAATTAATACTAAGTCAAAAAATATTACAATTTTGTTTATATCTGTTCTATACTAATGTGATGTTGCTATTCATCACAACCTTTAATATCATATTGTTATTGTACATTTATGTCAATATTCAAGCATGTATATGAAATCTGCAAATGAAACAGGTATTTCAGAATTCTTTCTCATGGGACTATTGTATGTCCCTGAACTGCAACCATTCTTTTTCAACTTATTCCTATCCATGTACCTTATCACCATCATTGGAAACCTACTCATTATACTGGCTGTAAGCAAGGACTCCCGCCTCCACACCCCCATGTACTTCTTTCTTTGCAATCTATCTTTCACTGATATCTGTACAAGCACAACGATAGTCCCAAAGTTGCTGTTGAACATCCAAGTACATAACCAGAGCATCACTTATATAGGCTGCTTGTCTCAGGTATGTTTTATCTTGACATTTTGTGTTTTAGAAAGCTGTCTTCTCACTGTGATGGCTTATGACCGCTATGTGGCCATTTGTCAACCTCTAAGATATACAATCATTATGAACCCTTTCCTATGCACTTTCCTCGTATTACTTTCCCTGCTCATCAGCACTATAAATGCACTACTCCATACTCTTCTGCTGTTGCCACTCTCCTTCTGCACAGAACAAAATGTCCCCAACGTCTTCTGTGAACTTGGTCAAATCACAAAGCTTTCCTGCTCTGATACATTTATTAATATTCTTTTTATTTATATTGCCACCATTGTATTTTCAGTTATCCCACTCTCTGGGATTATTTTCTCTTATATTCAGATCGTGTCCTCTATTCTGAAGATACCATCAGTTGGTGGAAGGCATAAAGCATTTTCCACCTGTGGGTCTCATCTTTCAGTGGTATCTTTATTCTATGGGACTGGTTTAGGTGTGTACATGAATGCTTCAGTTTCTAACTCTTCCATTAGCAATGTAATAACATCCATGATGTACAGTGTTGTCCCTCAAATGCTAAATCCTTTTATCTACAGTTTGAGGAGCAAAGAAATCAAAGGATCCTTGAGGCAGCTCATCATTGGGATCATTTGTTTTCCATAGTTTTGTGTTCTAATTTACTGAGGCATAACTTCAATGGCAGTGCTTCCCATTTACTGAAAATGCTTAGAACTGTCTTGATGATAGAAATATGCAGCTATTGGATATGAAAGAATAGGTTAAAGTAGATAGAATATTTAGTCTTTTACCTCTTCTTTGGGACAGATAAAATACATCCCCCCCAAAATCTACTTTGGTTCAGATTGATCAATATTATAATCTATTAACTAATTACTAAGTCACTACAATGTTTGTCTTTGTAAGGCATGATAGCTTCTTCTTTACTTGGCTTCATTTCTATTAAAATGCAAAATCAGCTGGGCAGTGGTGGCACACGCCTTTAATCCCAGCACTTGGGAGGCAGAGGCAGGCAGATTTTTGAATTGGAGACCATCCTGGTCTACAGAGTGAGTTCCAGAACAGTCAGTGCAACACAGAGAAATCTTGTCCTGAAAAAAATAAATAAAATAAAATAAAATAAAATACAAAATCGATCCACATTATTATATTATGTTAGTGTTATGATATAATATGTCATAAACCTTTTCCTATATAAAAATGCTATTGATTCTGAAATAAGAAGGAATCCTCATTCTTGTATAAATTTTCTGCATCATGATTACTTTAGAAATACTGAAACTACAATTTCAGATATAAATAATCATTGGTTTATATACAAGATAGTCAATTCAAATTTTATATTTTGCTCAGTCTTTAGGTGGTTTTGGAAGTTGTAAATACTCCCATATTTATAGAATGTCAGGGGCGAAACTCCTGTAGTATAGCTATTACACTGAAAATATAGAATCCCTAATACTCAGGAAGCTAAAAACACCTAAAAGTCTGAGAAAGTTCTGAAAGTAATAATATTCAAAAGACTTCTCCAAAGTCTTATGGTTGCATCATAGTTTCTGGAAAGAGAATTTATTCTTACTGAAGTTGTGAAGTTGATCACAAAGAGGGTATAGCAATTTTAAGCCATCAGTCACACTTCATTAGGCATCTTGTTTTGACTCTGTCATTGATTTACTCATGTTAGTGATTACATTTATTGCTTCAGCAAGCTATACTTGTGTGAAGTTATTTTTTCATGCCCTTAATTAATAACCTATTTGTGAGGGTAGTAGATTTTTGACACGTTTCCCAATAAAGCCATACAACATCTGCACTCAAACCATTCTGATACATTTTTCTAAGACATCAGAAACATAAAAACATTCTTGCCATTATTTGAGTACTAGATATCAACTTGACAAGTCTATATCCTTCTTTTCTAACTAGTGGATATCATTTTACATCATAGCAATATAAATGTCACATGTCACAAAATTATTAGTTTGAAGCTAAGAATTAAGGTTATCTGTATGAGTGTGAATACAATACACAAATATAGTTATATGTAATATTTTTCAGAACAGAGAGTTTGGAATAGCAGGATCAGTTTTTTCTTATTTCTGTTTATTTCTTCTCAAAAGTAATATTCTAAACATTTGTAGAGTGGATGTTCATCCTGTATATATGCCTGTACAACTTCTTTCAAACAGTTTACTTCCATTAACCCAGACATTTATTTGTTGTTCTTCTGATATTACCATAACTCACCTCTTTTGTGATTATCCACTATTATCTACATTTTAAAATATATCATGTGTAATGGGAACTAAAATGACCTAGTCTTTAAATTTGACTGAAATGTGGGACAAATTTTGTTTCACTGTAAATAAACTTGTTGAAAGACATCCTTTCAAGTTTTTATATTCAGATAATAGATAGCTATATATTTGTGGTAAAAACTGTCTTTTAGAACTTAATTGTTCTGAATTGACAAATTCAGCTCTCTGTCTAAAAGTATGTAGCCCAATGGTCTTGTTTTACATATTTTTTTTTTCACTTAGAAATTAGTTCTGGGCGGTGGTGGTGCATGCCTTTAGTCCCAGCACTTGGGAGGCAGAGGCAGGCGAATTTCTGAGTTTGAGGTCAGCCTGGTCTACAGAGTGAGTACCAGGACAGCCAGGGTTACACAGAGAAACCCTGTCTCGAAAAACCAAAAAAAGAAAAAAAGTTAGTTCCTTCTAAGATATTGACATTCACTAATATTTCTGACATTTATAAACTGTGCAGGCCTGGTATTCTCTAATTTATTTTATGAGATCTTTCCTGTGGTCCTATCCACACATTTCAATTACCTGAAATGTCATGTAGTATATCTTTAGATTCACACAGACATATAAATTTCTTATTCTTTTATTCAATCTTTCTAAATTTCCTATTCTTTTCTTCAATCTTTCTGAAGATGTTACTCTTTTATTGTTCTACATTTGGAAAACAATGTAATAGCAATTGAAAGATAATCCTAGTGTGAGTTTTTAAAAATTACTAATGAAAATAATAAATATAATGTCTAAGTTTTCAAAGAAATTATCCAGGATATTTGGATGATATATCCTGCTATATTCTACCACTGTTTAAATATTTTAAAAACCTTCAATGATCAAAAATTGCAATGCAGCTTTGTTCAAATGAAAGTTTTCATTATAGCTTCATACTGACAATTCAAGACACCTAATCTAATACTGTTCATAGACAAATACAAGTGATCATATGATTAAACTCTACTCTGAAGTCAAATGGTCATGTTTATTCTTTGAATGAAAATAAAAAGCACATCTCAAGGGATTTCTTAGTGACATTGCTACAGTCTCATCTCTTGCCCATTTACGGTAAACTTTCAAATAGAAATTTCTGCTGTGTAACAATTTTTTTCAGGAGTAAAACATTCCATCTTGAAGGGACACTCATTATGACTTTGAACATTTCAAAGCAAAGTGCAACACCCCATCATGCAGAAATCAAAAAATTCTAAAGGAATGTTCTCTAGTACTCGGAAAGTAAACAACACAGAAGCAATACGAGTCCTAACAACTGGGCAGATACATAGGCCCCTCTTTTTCTAAGATATTATATGCAGCAAAGACTACTGAGGAGACTCAGCAAAGACCAGCTTCCCTGAAAGATATTCAGACAATTCAAGATGCCTCAGAGAGGCTCAGATCATCCCAACTTCCCAAAAGAGATTCTGACCTATGGAAATGCCTGAAATTTAAACATAAGTTTGAGAGTTCCACTTTTGTTATGTACTTTTCATGACCCATCTGTATTTGAGTCATTCATACTCCTAAAGGTATCACTAAAGTATTAAAAGACTACCCTATAAGCAGTTTAAATTAATACTGCACTAATATTAATGTTATTAACTTCAGTAAATTCATTGGCTTGCCCTGTTTGATATCAATTGATATGTTACTTTGATCTCTTAGCTACTCCCTATTAGAAATGATTAGGTGTTAGTTTACATGTTCTTAAGTATGGTTTCCCAGAACTATGTCTATGATATCTGCAGACAATTCTTCTCTTACCGAAATTTTAAAATTATCCAATATGACTATAATCTGATTAGTTGTCTTGCAGATTCAATGTGGCTCACTGATTTATTAAAAATTCATTCACCATGCAAAAGCTTGTCTTATCTATGTTCTTCATTGGAATGATTTCTGAAACTTTTCAGTGATGATCCATTCACTGAGGCTGTCTTACATAAGGAGGTCTGACATAATTGTCAAATAAAAATTTCTATGAAGTGTAATAAAATGATATAATAATACATCATAAAGTACTGTTATTTTTAATTTTTTATTGGTTATTTTATTTATTTACATTTTAAATGTTATCCCCCTTCACTGCTTCCTCTCCACAAACCCCCTATCCTCTCCCCCAATCCTGCTTCTATGAGGGTGTTCCCCCCCTAACAAACTCCCACCTCACTGCCCTGGCATACTCCTACACCAGGGCATCAAGCCTTCACAGGAACAAGGACCTCCACTACCACTGATGCCAGATAAGGCCATCCACTGCTGCATATGCAGCTGGAGCCATGACTCCCTCCATGTGTATTCCGTATGCTTTAGTAAGTGGTAAGTCCCTGGAAGCTCTGGGGGGCATAGTTGGTTGATATTTTTTCTTCCTATGGGGTTGCAAATCCCTTCAGTACCTTCAGTCCTTTCCCTAACTCCTCCATTGGGGTCCCCATGCTCAGTCCAAAGGTTGGCTGTAAGCATCCACATCTATATTCATAAGGCTCTGGTAGAGACTCTCAAGAGATAGCTATATCAGGCTCCTGTCAGCAAGCATTTCTTGTCATCAACAATCAACAATATTGTCTGGGTTTGGTCTCTGCATATGGAATGGATAACCAGGTGGGGCAGTCTCTGGATAGCCTTTCCTTCCATCTCTGTTCCAATCATTGTTCTTGTATTTCCTTTAGACATGAGCAATTCTGTGTTAAAACTTTTTGAGATATGTTGACTGTCCTCATCCCTCTACCGGGGGCCATGCCTAACCTCTGCATATGGTCTCTACAGGTTCATTCTCTGCTTTGTTGGGTAATTCAGCTAATGTCATCCACATGGGGTCCTGGTAGCCTCTTGCTTTCCTTAGTCAGAAACTTTCTGGTGGCTAACTCCAGTTACCTGTCCCCCATCACTACACACCTCTGTTCAATTTCCTGATACTCTGTACATCTCCCCCATTTCCCCCTCACCTGATCCTATCCCCCCTGCTTTTCACTTCCCCTCTTCTCTTCTTCTGAGGTTCCTCCTACCCTCTACCTCCCATGTTTATTTTGTTTCCCCCTTCTAAATAGGACTGAAGCATCCACAGTTTGGTCTTCCTTTGTCTTGAGCTTCATGTGGAATGGCTAAGATCAAAAACTCAGGTAACAAACAGCAGATGCTGATGAGAATGTGGAGAAAGAGGAACACTCCTCCACTGCTGGTAGGATTGCAAGCTGGTACAACAACTCTGGAAATCACTCTGGCTGTTCCTCAGAAAACTGGACATAGAAAATTGGTACTTGAAGACCCAGCTATACTACTCCTGGGCATATACCCAAAAGATTCTCCAACATATAACAAGGACACACGACACACGCTCCACTGTGTTCATAGCAGCCTTATTTATAATTGCTGGAAGCTGGAAACAACCCAGATGTCCCTCAGTAGAGGAATGGATACAGAAAATGTGGTACAATGGGTTACTACTTAGCTATTAAAAACAATGACTTCACGAAGTTTGCAGGCAAATGATGGAACTAGAAAATATCATCCAGAGTGAGGTAATCCAGTCACAAAAGAGCATACACTGTACTCGCTGATAAGTGGATATTAGGAATAAAGCTCAGAATACCCATAATGCAGCTCAAGTAGTGTTATTTAATGGATTTGTAATTTATATATAAGGACTAAATTCACATAATTCCCAAAACAAAAGATTTGAGAAATATTTCAGGACATATACATTCCTAGTAGCATTTTGCACATGCAAAACTAAAGCTGTTGATTTAGATCACATAAAACTATATGTTTCTAAGTAACAAAAGTAATACATCATGTTCATAAAATAAATACTAAATACATGGATCAACTTGTACAAAACACACATGTCAATATGTTTTTATCTAGAATATACAAGTATGAAAAAAGTAGAATAGAATCTGAAATAGCCTACTTTAAAATATTCTACATATCTTAGTGGATATCAGAGTCAGTGATACCTTTGCATGAAGTAAGCAAGAAGACCCAAGTTAGATCTTTCATGCCTTGTTAAGTGCCAGTCACAGCCCTGTATGTACATGCTATGCCAGTGCTCAGAAAGAAGAGGAAAGAAGATCCTTGGGGCTCACTGACAGCCATTCTAGTTTATTTAGAGTCAGTGAAAAACAATGTATAAAAATCATCATAGAGAATGATTAAGAAAGATATCCAATGTCAATATATGTCGTCTATGTGCACATGCTTGCCTAACCATGGGTATATGAACTACTATGTGACTATACATATTCAGAAAATGCAATAAGCCTTTGAATAAACATTTCTCCAAAGAATACAACACATAAACTAATGATATATTCCAGAAAATATGAACAAAATATCCAATATCAGTGAGTAGAGAACTGTTCACCATAATGGAGAAGATATCACAATGGAATATTTATGTAGCTCAAGATACCCAGGAAATTGGGTGAGTTCACCACTGAGTCCCTAAGCTATAAAGTCCATGGGCACAGAAGTGAAAAATTTTGCCACTTACTAAGTAAAGCACATGAGGAAACAACATCACACCACAACTACTTATGTTCAGAAAGAGATGTATAGTTGTGCAATGTTTCTGAGACTGTTGTACCATGTAGTTTTCTTGTTGCTCAAAATATAAAAATATCATAGGAACACACTAATATCTATAGAAATAATATATTTCAAGAAAAAAAGAGAAAAGTAAGTGTATCCCTCTTTACCCAATGCTAGTCATGGTAGATACTCATTCTATGGAATAAATGTGCATAGTCATGAACACAGGGAATGATAAAGTAGGGTAAACATAGTGAATGACTATTACTCTGCAATGAAAACTATGTATTCTTGCCATTGATGTGATTTCATTGATGATATGCATAGACCTTGGGAACATTACATATTTTATTTTTATTTATTTTATTATATGTTTTCTTTATTTACATGTCATATAATATCTCCTTTCCCAGGTTCCCCTCCAAAAAATAAAATAAAACAAAGTAAAATAAAAAAACAAAAACAAAAAAAACATGTTCCATTTCCCATCCCCCTCCCCCTCCTCACCACCCCACCCTCTCCTGCCTACTGGCCCTGGCATTCTCCTACACTGGGGCATAGAAACTTCACAGGGCCAAGGGCCTCTCCTCCCATTGATGATCAACTTGGCCATCCTCTGCAATACATATGCTGCTGGAGCCATGAGTCCCACCATGTGTACTCTTAGGTTGGTGGTTTAGTCCCTGGGAGCTCTGAGGGTACTAGGTAGTTCATATTGTTGTTCGTCCTAAGGGGCTATAAGCCCTTCAGCTACTTGGGTCCTTTCTCTAACTCCTTCATTAGGGACCATGTACTCAGTCCAATGGATGGCTGTGAGCCTCTACTTCTGTATTAGTTGGGTACTGGCAGAGCCTTTCAGGAGACAGTTACATCAGGCTCTTGTCAGCCAGCACTTGCTGGCATCCACAATAGTGTCTGGGTTTGATAATTGAATATGACAAGGATTCCCAGGTGTAACAGACTCTAGATTGTCCTTCCTTCAGTCTCTGCTACATAGTTAGTCTCTACAACTCCTTCCATGGGTATTTTGTTCCCCCTTTTAAGAAGGAATGAAGTATCCACTCTTTGGTCTTCCTTTTCTTGAGTTTCTTGTGGTTTGTAGATTGTACTTTGTGTATTCTGATCTTCTGGGCTAATATCCACTTGTCAGAGAGTACATAACATGTGTGTTCTTTTGTGATTGGGTTACTTCACTCAGGATGATATTCTCCAGATCCATCCATTTTCCCAGGAATTTCATAAATTCACTTTTTTAAATAGCTGAGTAGTACTCCATTGTGTAGATGTACCACATTTTCTGTATCCATTCCTCTGCTGAGGGACATCTGGGTTGTTTCCAGTTTCTGGCTATTATAAATAAGGCTGCTATGAACATAGTGGAGCATGTGTCCTTCTTACATGTTGGAGCATCTTCTGGGTATTTGCCTATGAGTGGTATAGCTGGGTCCTCTGGTAGTACTATGTCCAATTTCCTAAGAAACCACCAAACTGATTTTCAGAGTGGCTGTACCATCTTTCAATCCCACCAGCAGTGAATGACTCCACAATCTTGCCAACATCTTCTAACACCTGAGTTTTTTATCCTAGCCATTCTGACTGGTGTGAGGTGAAATCTCAGGGTTGTTTTGATTTGCATTTCCCTGATGACTAAGGATGTTGAACATTTCTTTTTTCTTTTCTTTTTTTTTTTTTACACTTATGTGCTATGCAATTCTGAGACTTGAAGTTTATTAATTTTAACAATAATTCTTTAGGTGCCTCTCAGCCGTTCAGTATTCCTCAGTTGAGAATTCTTTGTTTAGCTCTGTACCCCATTTTATAATAGGGTTATTTGGTTCTCTGAAGTCTAACTTCTTGAGTTCTTTGTATATATTGATATTAGCCCTCTATCAGATATAGGATTGGTAAACATCTTTTCTCAATTTGTTGGTTGCCGTTTGTCCTATTGACAGTGTTTTTTGCCTTACAGAAGCTTTGCAATTTTATTAGGTCCCATTTTTCAATTCTTGATTTTAGAGCAGAAGCTATTGGTGTTCTGCTCAGGAAATATCCCCTGTGCCCATATACTAGAGGTTTTTGCCCACTTTCTTTTCTATTACTTTCAGGGTATCTGGTTTTATGCAGAGGTCCTTGATCTACTTGGACTTGAGCTTTGTACAAGGAGATAAGAATGGATCAATTTGGATTCTTCTGCATACTAACCACCAGTTGAACAAGAACCAGTTGTTGAAATTGCTGTCATTTTTCCCAATGGTTTTATCTCCTTTGTGACCATAGGTGTGTGGGTTCATTTCTGGGTTTTTAATTTTATTCCATTGATCTACCTGCCTATCTTTGTACCAATACCATATATTATTTTTAAATCATTGCTCTGCAGTACTGCTTGAGGTCAGGGATATTGATTCCACCAAAAGTTCTTTTATTGTTGAGAATAGTTTTTGCTATCCTGGGTGGGTTTGTTGTTATTGTTATTCCAGATGAATTTGCAAATTGCTCTTTCTAGCTCTGTGAAGAATTGATTTGGCATTTTGGTGGGGATTGCATTGAATCTGTAGATTGCTTTTGGCAAGATGGCATTTTTACTATATTAATCCTGCCAACCCATGAGCATGGGAGATCTTTCCATCTTCTGAGATCTTCTTCAATTTCTTTCTTCAGAGACTTGAAATACTTGTCATACAGATCTTTCACTTGCTCAGTTAGAGTCATACCAAGATTTTATATTATTTATGACTATTGTAAAAGGTGTTGTTTCCCTAATTTCTTTCTCAGCCTGTTTATCCTTTGAGTAGAGGAAGGCCACTGATTTGTTTGAGTTTAATTTTATATCGAGCCACTTAGCTAAAGTTGTTTGTCAGGTTTAGAAGCTCTCTGGTGGAATTTTCTGGGTAACTTATGTATACTATCATATAATCTGCAAATAGTGATATTTTGACTTCTTCCTTTCCAATTTCTAGCCTCTTCTTTTGTTGTGTAACTGCTCTGGCTAGGACTCCAAGTACTATATTTAACAGGTAGAGAGCAAGTGGCAGCCTTGTCTAGTCCCTGATTTTAGTAGGATTGCTTAAAGTTTCTCTCCATTTAGTTTGATGTTAGCTACTAGTTTGCTGTATATTGCTTTTACTATGTTTAGCTATGGGCTTTGAATTCCTGATATTCCAAGACTTTTATCATGAAGGGGTATTGGATTTTGTTAAATGCTTTTTCAATATCTAATGAAATTGTCATGTGGGTTTTTTAATTTGTTTATATAGTAGATTATATTAATGAATTTACATATATTGAACCACCCCTGCATCCCTGGAATGAGGCCTACTTGATCATGATGGATGATCATTTTGATGTGTTATTAGATTGGGTTTGCAAGAATGTTATTGAGTATTTTTTACATAGAATTCATATGGAAATTGGCCAGAAGTTCTCTTTCTTTGTTGAGTCTTTGTGTGGTTAGGTATCAGAGTAATTGAGGCTTCTTAGATCAAATTGGATTGTGTTCCTTCTGTTTCTATTTTGTGAAACAATTTGATGAGTATTCAAGTCTCTTCTTTGAAAATCTGATAGAACTCTGCACTAAACCCATGTGGTGCTGGGCTTTTTTGCTTGGTAGGCTAGTGATGACTGCTTCTATTCCTTTATGCATTATGGGATTGCTTTGATATTTATCTGAAACTGATTTAACTTTGATACTGGTATTTGTCTAGAAAATTTCCCATTTCATTCGGATTTTCCAGTTTTTGAGTATATTTTCCAGTTTTTGAGTTGTAGGAGGATTTGATGATTGTTATGGATTTCCTCAGTTTCTGTTGTTATGTTTCCCCTTTCATTTCTGATATATACAAGAACATAAGAAGTTAAACTCCAGAGAACTAAATATCCCCATTAAAATATCAGGTTCAGAGGTAAACAAAGAATTCTCAGCTGAGGCATACCAAATGCCTGAGAAGCACTTTAAGAAATGTTCAACATCCTTAGTCATCAGGGAAATGCAAATTAAAACAACTCTGAGATTCCACCTCACACCAGTCAGAATAGCTAAGATCAAAAACTCAGGTGACAGCAGATGTTTGCAAGGATGTGGAGAAAGAGGAACACTCTGCCATTGATTACAAGCTGGTACAATTACTCTGGAAATCAGTTAGCCAGTTCCTCAGAAAATTGGACATATTGCTACCTGAGAACCCAGCAATACTACTTCTGGACATATACCCAGAAGATGCTCCAACATGTAATAAGGACACATGCTCCACTATGTTCATAACAGCCTTATTTATTATTGCCAGAAGTTGGAAAGAACCCAGATGTCCTTCAACAGAGGAATGGATACAGAAAATTAGTACATTCACATAATGGAGTATAAATCAGCTATTTAAAACAATGAATTCATGAAGTTCTTAGGCAAATGGATGGAACTAGAAAATATCACACTGAGTGATATAACCCAATCACAAAAGAACATGCATGGTATGTTCTAACTGATAAGTGGCTATTAGCCCAGAAGTTCGGAATACCCAAGATACAATTCATAGACCACATGAAGCTCAAGAAGAAGGAAAACCACAGTGTGAATATTTCGGTCCTTCTTAGAAGGGGAATCAAAATACCCATGGGAGGAGATACAGAGACAAAGTGTGGAGCAGAAGTTGAAGAAAAGGCAATCCAGAGACTGCCCCACCTTGGAATCCATTCCATATAGAGTTACCAAACCCAGACACTATTATGGATGACAACAAGTGCTTGCTGACAGGAGCCTGAGATAGCTCTCGCCTGAGAGGCTCTGCCTGTGCCTGACAAATATAGAAATGGATGCTCACATCCATCCACTGGACTAAGGACAGGGTCCCCAGTGGAGGAGATAGAGAAAGGACCAAAGGAGCTGAAGGGAATTACAGCCCCATTGAATGGACAACAGTATGAACCAACCAGTACCCCTAGAGCTCCCAGAGGCTAAATTGCCAACCATAGAGTACACAAGGAGGGACTCAAGGCTTCAGCCACATGTATACCAGAGGATGGCCTTGTAGGACATCAATGAGAGGAGAGGCCTTTAACTAGTGAAGGCTCTGTGCCCCAGTGTAGGGGAAAGCCAGAGCAGAGAAGCTGAAGTGTGTGGGTTAGTGACGAGGGGGAGGGGAAATGAAATCTGGGTGTACTTGGAGGGAAAAATGGGAAAGGGGATAAAATTTGAAGTGTAAATAGAGAAAATATCTAACTATGAAGATTACAATCATAATACAAAAGAATGAAAACCATCCATAGCTGAGAAGGCAGCTAGATATTTTGATAATTTCAATTACTTAATGTAGCTTCATTAAAAATGAAAAACTTTAGAGTTTCCGTTAAAGGAAAATAATTTGAAGAGAAAGAAAATTGTCAATCAACAGGTTTGTCTGAGTTCTATCATACCAAAAAATGATTGAGTTGATTTTATACTTTGAATTAACTGTTTGGAATATTTTACTACTGACTGTATCTAATGGATATTTTGGCTGAATGTAGAAACAAAATATTCTAACACCATAAACTGCTATCTTATTTTAAAAAACACATGAAAATTATGACATTTTTGAATAAATAATAATAATTAATGATTAGCACTCTTTAGAAAGACCCCTTAGTTCTATTTAAATCTTAGATTTTTCTTTGAGAATCTGATTTTGTTCTAACCTTATCTAACAAAAATTGGAACAAGAATTGCAGTTCTTATGCAGAATCCTTTTGACCTAATCTATCATAGTCTCTTCATTTTTTTAGATATTAATATGATTATTAGACCTATATATTCATCCTTTTGATTATTTTATGCATATTTATAATCCATTAAGCCATAATATATTGAAATGAATACCTGAATCCAAAAATACTTTAAATGCATTTTAACACAGTGGAAAACCTAACCTATGCCAATTTTAATCTATTGAAGTGAATTAAAACACGTTCTTAGCAGTGAGCACATTAATTACCACTTATTCAGTATTTTCTCTGTTTGAATATAGTCTCCATGTATGTAAGAACTGCTTTTGATTTGTTGGTGTCCCCATAAAAATGAAAATAAGTATATCCTGAATAAAGAACTTGTTTGTACTTTTTTAAAAAAATTCAATATTAAGAAAATAGATATTTAGATGATTTTTCTCAAAGCTTTCTTCATATCCTTGTTCCTCAGACTATAGATAAATGGGTTCAGC
>NW_022196906.1:13555356-13590207 GCF_008632895.1 Mastomys coucha
CTGAAGTTCTGGATCCTCTGAGAGTCCCAAGAGAAAGAATTCTATAACTCTTGTCTGGTTTTCTAATTCCATAATTTGTTAGAATCTGAATGGGAAAATACAAGTGATTGGTTACAAAAGGAAATAAACTCACTCATTCTGACCCTTTGTCTCATTTCCACATCTCTACCCTTTGACTTCTACTTCTTGTCTTTGTACTCACCTCTGCACTGTATTACTTTATATAGTGATTGAATTTTCTTATCTTATAGAATCAAACAAAAATAAAAAGAGAATTATACACAATTTTAAAACTAAAACTTCTCCAAAGTTCTAGGAATATGAAATCATATTAAATCTAAGGAAAATGTAGCCTTAGGTGGTATTTTATGTTCTATACATCTAAACCTGGCTTCAGTGTCCAGCTTGTAAGCAAAAAAATAGTTTGCACATTTTGCATATATGTCCTTCTTTAAATTGTATAACAGAAAGCCATTATAAAATATTATTTATGTTAGAGGAAGAGAATTGGAAAACAAAAATAAAATCTGCAACAGCAGTACTTGGGATGTAATAGGCATTTATCTTGCTTATTGTGAATTATTAATGCGTAAACATGGTCAGACCAGTTTTCACAATACAATACACAAGAGAAGTGATGAGTTTGTGAAGACATGATCTGAAAGAAATCCAACACAGAGCACTTTTGTCAACTTGGGAAAACATAGAGTAAGAGAGATAGTGTTCCCTTATAAGAGTACACCAACTGGTTGTCCAATATCAAAATCCGATTCCTGCTGGGCGGTGGTGGCGCACGCCTTTAATCCCAGCACTTGGGAGGCAGAGGCAGGCGGATTTCTGAGTTCGAGGCCAGCCTGGTCTCCAGAGTGAGTTCCAGGACAGCCAGGGCTATACAGAGAAACCCTGTCTCGAAAAAAAAACAAAAAAAACAAAAAACAAAATCCGATTCCTGGAAAAAAGCTTACAAGTAGTATTATATAAACTAATGGGTTACAAGAATATATATGTATATTCTTATATGTACATATATGTATGCAAAAACAATTAGTGAAAAATGAATACATTATTGTGAAGGAGGAGGACAGGGACAGTATATGGAAAAGGAATAGGAAAGGGATAAATATTTTATGCATATTTGAATGTCAAAAATAAAAATTAAAAACAATGAAAAATAGATAATCTTTTATAACATTTGTTTTGAGTGCTTTTATTTGGTCAAGGATTTTGTTTTCTCTTTTTTATTGATTATTTTATTTATCTGCATTTCAAATGTTATCCCCCTTTCCCCTCTGAAACCCACCAATCTTTTGAATAATACTATCAGAGTTTAGTGGACTCATGAATTAAAATTGCCATTTAGAATATTGCACACAGGAAAACAAGAAGAGCACATAATTCAATAAATAGCACTGATGTTACTAGTGTCTCATGTACATATACTGATGCCTAGTTATAAAAAATCTATAGTTGCCATGTCAACATAAATAAGAGTTCCAAGACATACTTAATTTTCTAGTAGAAAACTATAGCATAATAAACTTTAATTTTTTAAAAAATAATTATACCTACTAAAATATTTAAACTATTTAAAAGTAGCAAAAACAATAAAATTGTAATCATAAACCATTAAATTAAAATATTACCAATAAACGTCATTAGAAGGAAAGTATACATTTACTTTTCTAATTCATGTGTGAATAATGAAGTTTTACTTCTTCAGTGTAGTGCAAACACTACTACTTATTATTCTCCTAAGATTTAATGTACTTAGTTTTTTTAGTGTGTTAGTATTGTCTTTGTTTTTCTTTTTAAAATTCTATTTGCATTCTAGGCCAATTCTCATTGATTTTAGTAATATATTATTCTAGGCAACTTTCATATAACTTTATTTATTTCAGTGCCTTATGAACATAAAATATTATTTATATTTTTCTCTCCAATCCAATATTTATAGGATGGAATTAATATGTGAAATCTGTAGAATTATTTATAAAACTATATAAGAATAATTAAGTTTTGCTATGTATTTTTCTCTGTAAAAAGGAAAAATGGAGTGGAACATAAAGGATGATTTAAACTATTAGATTTGTTACTTTGTTATAGCAAAATCAGATTTGGTGGCAAAAGTATTTGATTGTCTTATTATGGACACATGTAGCTAATATTGTATTGTCTTTATTCAGAGTTCTTCTTACTTTTAAAATTTAAATATCAAAACAGTTATAATCATGTGCTATCGGAGCCTCTCAGGGGATAGCCATACCAGGTTCCTGTAAACAAGCCCTTCTTGGCATCAGATATAGTGTCTGGGCTTGGTGTCTGCAGATGGGATGGATCCATAAGTGGCTGGTCTCTGGATGGCCTTTCTTTCAGTCTCTGCTCCATTGTTTGTTCCTGCATTTTCTTTAGACATGAACAATTGTACATTAAATTTTTTGAGATCGGTGGGTGGAACAATCTCACTTCTACGAACAATGTCTATCTATTGTAACCTGTCTCTACAGGTTCTATCTCACCTTTATTGGTTATTTTGGCTAATGTCATCCCTGTTGGGTTCTGGAAACGTCTTGCTTCCCTGGAATCTATGGCTGTCCCCTGAGAGGCTCTGCCAACACACGCCTAATACACATGCAGATACTTACTCATCAGACTGAGCCTAGGGACCACAATAGAAGAGTTAGGGGAAGGACTGAGGAAAGTGAAGAGGATTGCAATCCCATAGGATGAAGGACAATAGAAGAGTTAGGGGAAGGACTGAGGAAAGTGAAGGGGATTGCAATCCTATAGGATGAAGGACAATATTAAATGGACCACACAGTGTTCCCATGGACTAAACCACCAACCAAAGAGTATACATAGAAGAATCCAAGACTCTAGTTATATATGTAGCATAGGATTGCCTTATCTGTCATCATTGGGAGGGGATGTCCTTGGTCCTACGGAGGCTTGGTGCCCCAGCATAGGGGGAAGCTAGAGCAATGAGGCAGGATTGGGTGTGTGGATGAAAGAGCACACTCATAGAGACAAAGGGGAGGGGGAAATGGATAGGGAGTTTGTAGATGGGAAACCAGGAAATGGAACAACATTTGAAATGTAAATATACATGTGTGTGTGTATGTATATATAATAACCAATAAAAATAAAAGAAAAACCAGTTTTAATAATGTGTGATCTTGCAGTTAACATTTATATCCAAAAAGAGCAATGTCAGCCAAGATTTTGTCTAAATTTTTCCTGAGTCAATAAATAAAAGATTAGCTTCAACTTACTGTATAACTTTGACAGTCATCAAATGATTTAAAATTTGGTTAATCCTGGAAGAACCTTCACAAATTAGGATGGGTAGATTGGCACAGATATTTATAATAGTTTAAGAAATTACTAGAATTGAAGCTGCTCAAATGTTGGTATAAGAGGAGAGGTAAGTATGAACAATGACTGAAAATTCTGCAGCTATCTGGCATTTTCTTATCCCACACATTCTCGAATGGACCTATAAGTTATCTCATATCACGAGTTTGGAAGACAACTAAAGGAGATTTCAGATTACCTGGAATTCAAGATTAAAGAATGACATTCAGTTCTTCTCTGATTTTCAGGAAAAATATGGAAACGTTCTGAGGAACACAGAAGTTAGGGAGGCAAGGTGACTCCTGTGGAGAAGTGGTGATTACTAAGACCAGGGTCAGGAAGCTTCCTACTACCTGTGCAAAGCTCATAAGTAGATGGTCACCATTAGATTACATGTAACCTCCATGGCTCTTGGGGTTTAATATCCAAAGTTCCTCATTAGTCAGACAGTTCCAATCCCAAGTGATTGAAGGGCAGCACAAACATGTATTTTACCTTTTATTATCTACATCTTATTATTCCACTTTCAAATCACTCTCCATGATACCTTTATAATTCACTGGTTGTCATGCTTACTCCATGTTAAATACTGAGAAGCAAATATTTGAAAATAACCACAACTTCTAACAGTTTTAGTATGTCAAATCTTATGAATTTTCTCCAGCTTGATATATATAGATTTAATTTAACCCTCTACATGTGAATATAGTCTCCCTGCACTATTTGCTGAAAATCTCTCATTTTTCTAACGTATTTTGATATGTTTGTAGAAACTTAAGGGATTTTACCTGTGTGACTTTGTTTCATAGCATCTCCATTAGGTTCTATTTTACTGTATGCCTGTTATCATATTACCTTTGTCACTGTGATATTATCCTATAACTTGAAATTTGTATTATGACTCTGAGAATTACTTTTTCTATCGTGAAGTTTTCCATATGGATGATGATGATGATGATTATGTTAATTATCTCCAATTTCTTTTTACAGTCCAGTCATTACCCACCTCATGGTCTGCCTTCTGACTGTTTCTCATCCCATTCCCCCTCTTCTTTCTCCATGATTATGTCCCTATTCTACCCCAACCCACCCCTACCCCTAAAGGACTCTCTACTCTGTGGGGCTTCAAATTTCCCCCGGATTAGAAGCATCTTCTCTCACTGAGGGCAGACCAGGCAATCCTCTGCTATATTTGTGTTGGGGAGCTGTTAACAGCTAGTATGTGTTGCCTATTTGGTGGCTCAGTGACTGAGATCACAGGGATCCAGGTTAGTTGAGACTGTAGGTCTTCCTGATGGGGTTGCCTACCTCCTCAACTTCTTTCAGCCTTTCTTTAATTCAACCACAGGGGTCCCCAACTTCAGTCCATTGGTGGTGTGTATCTGCATATGTCTCAATCACCTGCTTATTGGGCTTCTTGGAGGGCAGCCATGCTAGGCTCCTGTCTGTAAGCATACAATAGCATCAGTAACAATGTCAGGCCTTGGACCCTCCCTTTCAGATGACTCCAATTTGGGCCAGTTATTGGGGCTTCTTTCCCTCATTCTCGTCTCTGTTTTTGTCCTTGCAGTTACTTTAGACAGGAACAATTCTGGGTCAGAATTCTTGACTATGGGATGACAACCTCATCCCTCAATTTAATGTCCTTCTTTCTACTGGAGATGGAAGATATGTCATTTTAAATCTGTTTTGTTAATTTATTTACCATATATATATATTATATATATAAATATATATAATATATATATAACAATCTTCCTATTATTCCATAACACAACCTCCTTAGTTTTATGGCCTAAGACTATTCCATTATTTTAATGTTCCCTGATATGTTCACTAATTTACCTATACTAGACAATAGAGTTGTTCCCAGCAGTCAACTATTACAATGAAAACTAATTTTAATATTTTGATTTGGATCTTTTTAAGAACAAATGCCTCTATTTCTTTATGATAAACAATAAAGATTTAAATATGAATTAATAGTGAGACATAGAAATTTTTGATTCAGCAGAGCGGTGGTGGTGCATGCCTTCAATCCCAGCACTTGGGAGGCAGAGGCAGGCAGATTTCTGAGTTCGAGGCCGGCCTGGTCTACAGACTGAGTTCCAGGACAGTCAGGGCTACACAGAGAAACCCTGTCTTAAAAAAAAAAAGAAAGAAAAAGAAATTTTTGATTCAAAACTAGTCAAAGTGCTTTTTAACATAATGAGATCATTATATAGTCTTAAAAGAATTATATTAAACTTTTTATTTTTTCATATCTCTGCTATGCATAATCTGGTTTCCTTTCAATTCTCTATTTTATTAGTGTATAAATTTGACAACTGGTAGTTCTCATTAAAAAAACTCCATATATGTAAATAAGGTTCTATATTCATATTCATCCTTCTTTTGCTCAAATGTGTGATCTCTTCTACAGTTTCATATTTTTATATTAAAATTAACTTATATTTCCCTAACAACAAATGAAAATAACTACTTTCATGTGTTTCCTCACTATATATATATTTTTCAAATTTCGATGTATTTCCATTATTAATTAAATATTTCTATTATTTATTCTTGTTAGATATATAGGAGCTCCATGGAGTCTGGGTAATTTGAGACTGCTGGTCATCCTATAGGATCATCCTATAGGCTCATCCTATAGGGTCACCCTCTCCTTCAGCTTCTTCAGTACTTCCCCTAATTCATCCATGGGGCCCTTGATTTTAGTCCAAAGGTTGAGTGTAAGAATCTGCATCTGTCTCAGTCAGCTGCTGGTAGAGCCTCTCAGAGGACAGCCATGCTGGGCTTCTGTCTGTAAGCACATCTAAGCATCACTAATAGGATCAGGACTTTGTGTTCCCCTTTCCCAAGAGATGGATCCCAAGTTAGGCTAGTGATTGGACCACCTTTCCTTCAGTCTCTTTTCCTTTTTTGTCTCTGTAGTTCTTTAGAAAGGGAAAACTCTGGGTCAGAAATGTTGACTGTCGGTTACAAATGCTACCCGCCCCTATTCCATCCACTTGAGGTGCTTTCTAACTATTGGAGGTGGACTCTTCAAGTTCGTTCTCTCCATTGTTGAAAATTTTGTCTAAGGTAACCCCCTTTGAGCCCTGAGAGTCTCTCTCCTCTTTTGTTTCTGGTACTTTCGAGGGTGTCGCCCCCACCTCTCACCCTCTGAGGATGCATAATTCTAATCATTCTCTTGGACCTCTGGGCTGCTCTCCTGTCCTCTCAACTCATACATGATCTGATCCCCTTTTCCCTCCACATGCTCTCTCATACCCAGGTCCCTCCCTCCCCTACCTCCCATGATTATTTTCTTCCCCAGTCTAAGTGGGATTAGAGCATACTCAAATGTGCTTTTCTTATTGATATACTTTTTGTGTTCTAGGGTTGTATCTTAGGTATTCTTTACTTTTTGGCTAATATCTTTATCAGTGAATACATACCATGCATGTCCTTTGGGGCCTGGATTTCCTCACTCAGGAGGATATTTTTCATTCCATTCATTTGCCTGCAAAAATATGAGCTCCTCATTTTTTTTTTTTACAGTGAGGACAAATGAACTTTATTGATATACTGATTGAAGAGAGACTGGGGATCTTTAGTTGGCAGCAATTGTGTCCCAAATCCAGTCCACGTTGTTGCAGGCCTTGGTGTATACACCAGGGACATCTGGCACGGCACACCCATTGCCCCAGGAGAAAATGCCCTGGAAGTTCCTCATTTTTAATAGATAAATATTATTCCATTTTGAAAGTGAACCATATTTTCTGTATCCATTCTTCAATTGAGGGGCATATGGGTTGTTTCCAGCTCCTGGCTATTACAAATAAGGCTGCTATGAACATAGTGGAGCATGTGTCCTTGTGGTATGGTGGGCTATCTTTTCTAATTTTCTGAGGAAACTTTAGATTGATTTCCAGAGTGGTTGACAAGTTTGCAATCCCACCAGCAATGGAGGAGTGTTCCTCTTTCTCCACATCCTTTCCAACATGTGTCTAAGGTTTCAATCTTAGCCATTCTTATTGGTGTAAAGTGGAATCTCAGGGTTGTTTTGATTTGCATTTCTCTGATCACTAAAGACTTTGAACATTTCTTTAAGTACTTTTCAACCATTCAGTTTCCTCAGTTGGGAATTCTTGGTTTAGTTCTATGCCCCATTTTTTGATTTGGTTGTTTGATTTTTCTGGTGATTTACTTCTTGAGTTCTTTATACGTTTTGAATATTAATCCTCTATCAGATGTGGGGTTAGTGAAAATTTTTCCCAATCTGTAGGTTGACAATTTGTTTTGTTGACTATGTCCTTTGGATTCTAGAAACTTTCCAGTTTCATGAGGTTCCATTTGTCAGTACTTGATCTTAGAACATGAGCCATTAGAGTTCTGTTTAGGAAACTTCTCCCTGTGCCAGAGTTCAAGGCTCTTTCCCACTTTCTCTTCAATTAGATTCAGTTTATCTAATTTAATATTGAGGTCCTTGATCTAATTGGACTTGAGCTTTGTACAAGGGGACAAATATGGGTTTATTTTCATTCTTCTACATACAGATAGTCAGTTAGAACAGCACCATTTATTGAAGATGATTTGTTTTTTATCTATTGCATAGTTTTGGCTTCTTTGTCAAAGAACAAGTGTCTATAAGTGTGTGGTTTTATTTCTGGGTCTTCAATTCTATTCCATTGATCAACACGTCTTTCTCTACCAATACCCTGCAGTTTTTATCACTAATGCTTTGTATTAAAGCTTGAGGTCAAGGGTGGTGATTCCCCCAGAAGTTCTTTTACTGTTAAGAATTGTTTTTTGCTATTCTGGGTTTTTGGCCTTTCCAGATAAATTCGCAAATTGCTCTTTCCATATTTTGAAGAATTGTGTTATGATTTTTATGGGGATTGCATTGAATCTATAGATTGCCTTTGGTAGGATGGACATTTTTACTATGTTAATTATGTTGATCCACAAGCATACAGGAATCTATTTTCTTACATCTTCAATTTCTTTCTTGAGAGACTTGAAGTTATTGCCATACAGGTGTTTCACTTCCTTAGTTAGAGTCACACCAAAGAATTTTATATTATTTGTGACTATTGTGAAGGGAGTTATTTCCCCAATTTCTTTCTCAGCCAGTTTATCATTTGTATAAAGAAATGCTACTTATTTATTTGAGTTAATTTTATATCTAGCCACTTTGTTGAAGTTTTTTATCAGCTGGAGTAATTTTCTGGTAGAATTTCTGGGGTTGCTTATGTATGCTATCATATCACCTGCAAATAGTCATATCTTTATCTTCTTTAAAATTTTGTATCCCCTTGATCTCTTTTTGTTGTCTTAAATATGATATTGAATAGATATGGGGAGAGTAGGCATACTTGTCTTCTCCCCAATGTCAGTGAGATTGTTTCAAGTATGACTCCATTTAATTTGATATTGGCTGTTAGTTTGCAGTAAATTGCTTTTGTTATGTTTAAGTATGGGTCTTGAATTCCTTCCCTCTCCAATTCTTTCACCATGAAGGGATGTTGCATTTTCTCAAATGATTTTTTTGCATCTAAGGAATTGATCACGTGATTTTTTCTTTGAGTTTATTTATATTGTAGATTACATTAATGGATTTTTGCATATTGAATAAACCTTGCATCCCTGGGATGAAGCCTACTTGATCATGGTGAATGATGCTTTTGATGTGTTCTTGGATTTGGTTTGCAAGAAATTTATTGGGTATTTTTACATCAATACTCATAAGTGAGATTAGCCTGAAGGACTTTTTTGTGGTTCTGTCTGTGTGTGGTTTGGGTATCAGAGTAATTATGGCTACATAGAATGAGTTAGGTAGTGTTCCTTCTCTTTTATGGAATAGATTGAGGAAAATTGGTATCAGATCTTCTTTGAAGGTCTGGTAGAATTCTCCACTAAATCCATCTGGGCCTGAGTTTTTGTGTTTGAGAGGTTTTAATGACTTCTTCTATTTTTCCTTGTACAATATGGGCCTGTTTAGATAGTTTCCCTGCTCTTGATTTAACTTTTATTTGTGGCATCTCTCTAGAAAACCATCCATTCCATCTACATTTTCCAGTTTTGTTGAGTATTAGCTTTTATACTAGGATCTGATGATTTTTTAATTTCCTCCATTTCTGTTGTTATGTTTCTCCTTTCAGTTCTATTTTGGTAATTTGGATACTGCCTCTCTGCTTTTTAGTTAGTTTGGATAGTGGTTTATATATCTTGTTGATTATCTCAAAGAACCAGCTTCTGGTTTTGTTGATTTTTTGTATTGTTTTCTGTGTTTCTATTTAGTTGATTTTAACCCTGAGTTTGACTATTTTCTGCCTTCTACTCCTCTTTGATGAGTTTGCTTCATTTTGTTCTAGAGCTCTCAGGTGTGCTGTTAAGTTTTTAGTCTAAGATTTCTCCAGTTTTTTACCAGGGCACTTTATGCTATGAAATTTCCTCATAGCACTGCTTTCATTGTGTCCCATTAATTTGGGTATGATCAATAAACATTTTCATTTAATTCTAGGAAGTCTTTAATTTCTTTATTTCTTCCCTGACCAAGTTATCATTGATTAAAGACTTGTTCACTTTCCAGGTGTATGTGGGCTTTCTGTAGTTTTTGCTGTACTTGAAGATCATCCTAACTCTATGGTGATCAGATAGGATGCATGGTAGTTATTTCAATCTTTTTTTATAGGTTGAGTTTTTTTTTTTTTTGACCAATTATATGGTCGATTTTGGAGAAAGTACCATGAGGTGCTGAGAAGGTGTATTCTTTTGTTTTAGAGTGAAATGTTCCGTTGATATGTTAAATCTATTTTGATCATAACCTCTCTAAGTTTCAATGTGTCTCTGTTTAGCTTCTGTTTCAATGACTTGTTCACTGGTGAGAGTGGGGTGCTGAAGTCTCCCACTATTATTGTGTGTGATTCAATGTATAACTTGAGCCTTAGTAAAATTTCTTTTATGAATGTGGATGCTCTTGCATTAAGGGCATAGATGTTCAGAATTGAGACCATCTCTTGGTGGATTTTCCCCTGATGAATATGAAGTGTACTTCTTCATTACACTTGATAATTTTTCGTTGAAAGTCTAGTTTATTGGATATTAGGATGGCAACTCCTGCTTGTTTACTGGGACCATTTGTTTAGAAGTCCTTTTTCCATTCTTTGACTCTGAGATAGTGTGTGATTTTGCTATTGAGGTGTTTCTTTTATGCAGCAAAATGCTGGATCTTGTTTGTGTATCCAGTCTGTTAGTTTATGTCTTTTTATAGGTGAGATACTAATTAATATTGAGAGATTAAAGAGAGATGACTGTTGGTTCCTGATATGTTTGTTTTTGTAGGTGGCTTTATGTGCTTTTGGCTTTGTTGTGAGATGCTTGATATCTTGTCCTTTCTTTGGTGCAGGTACCTTCCTTGTGTTGGAGTTTTTCTTCTAGGATCCTCTATAGGTCTGGATTGGTAGATAGATACTGTTCAAATTTGGTTTTGTCCTGGAATAATTTTGTTTCTCTATGAATGTTGATTGAGAGTTTTGCTGGGTATACTATCCTGAGATGACATTTGTGTTCTTTTAGACTCTGTCTGACCTCTGACCAGGCCCTTCTGGCTTTCATACTCTCTTTGAGAAGTCTTGTGCAATTCTGATAGGTCTACCTTTTATGTTACTTGGCCTTTATCCCTTGCAGCTTGTAATATTCTTTCTTTGTTCTGTGCATTTAGTGTCTTATTATGTTAAAAGAGGATTTTCTTTTCTGATTCTATTTATTTGGTGTTCTATAGGCTTTTATGCCATCTCTTTCTTTAGGTTAGGGAAGCTTTTTCTATGGTTTTTTGAAGTTATTTTGGATCCTTTGAGCAAGGAATCTTCTTACTCCTCTATTCTGATTATTCTTAGATTTGGTTTTTTCATTGTGTCCTGAATTTCCTGGGTGGTTTGAGTTAGGAGTTTTTCATGTTTTGAATTTTCTTTAACAGTGTCAATCTCTTCTGTGATATCTTTTACACCTGTGATTCTCTCTTCTATCACTTGTATTCTGTTGGTATCACTTACATTAGTAATTCCTGATCTCTTTTCTAGGTTTTTCATTTCCAAGTTTGCCTCCCTTTGTGTTTTCTTTATTATTTCTACTTCTACTTTTAAGTGTTGGATTACTTTATTCAATTCCTTCACCTATTTACCTGGGTTTTCCTGTATTTCTTTCAGTGAGATATTCATACCCTCCTTAAAGGACTCTATTATATTAATGAGATAGGATTTGTGGAAAGATATTGTGTAAATTTGATTTTGTCATGGAATATCTCGTTTTCTCTGTTTATGGTAATTGAGAGTTTTGCTGGGTATAGTAGCCTGGGCTGGCATTTGTGTTCTTGTAAGGTCTGGATGACATCTGCCCAGGATCTTCTAGCTTTCATAGTCTCTGGTGAGAAGTCTGTTGTAATTCTGATAGGCCTGCCTTTGTATGTTACTTGACCATTTTGCCTTACTGCTTTTAAAATTCTTAATTTGTTTAGTGCATTTGGTGTTTTTATTATTATGTGAAGGGGGGAATTTCTTTTCTGGTCCAGTCTATAGGCTTCTTGTATGTTCATTGGCATCTCTTTCTTTAAGTTAGGGAAGTTTTCTTCTATAATTTTGTTGAAGATATTTACTGGTCCATTACATTGGGAAACTTCACTCTCTTCTATACCTATCATCCTAGGTTTGGTTTTCTCATTGTGTCCTGGATTTCCTGGATGTTTTGGGTTAGGAGCTTTTTGCTTTTTGCATTTTCTTTGACTGCTGTGTCAATGTTTTCTATGGTGTCGTCTGCCCCAGAGATTCTCTCTTCTATCTCTTATATTCTGTTGGTGATGCTTGCATCTACGATTCCTGATTTCTTTCCTAGGTTTTGTATGGCCAGGGTTGTCTCTCTTTCTGTTTTCTTTATTGTTTCTATTTCCATTTTTAGATTCTGGATGGTTTGCTCATTTCCTTCACCTGTTTGATTGTGTTTTCCTGTAGTTCTTTAAGGGATTTTTGTGTTTCCTCTTGAAGGGCTTCTAGCTGTTTACCCATGTTCTCTTGTACTTCTTTGACAGTGCTAATTATGTCTTTCTTAAAGTCCTGTATCATCACCATGAGAAGTGATTTTACATCTGAACCTTGCTTTTCCAGTGTAATGGTGTGTCCCGGACTTGTTATGGTGGGAGAATTGGGTTCTGATGATGCCTAGTGACCTTGGTTTGTGTTGTTTATTTTCTTATGCTTACCCCTTGCCATCTGGTTATCTCTAGTGTTACCTGTCCTTGCTAAATCTGACTGGAGCTTGTCCTTCCTGTGATCCTAGTTGTGTCAGAACTCCTCAGAATCAAGCTGTCTCTGTGATCCTGTGATTCTGCTATCCTGAGACCCTGGGCTTGTTAGATCACCTGGGAGTGGAGCTTCTTCTGTGTGTTGTGAGACTAGCTGCAGACCTTGCGCCTAAGGTCTGCTCTGGACACTAACCCAGACAGACTGGAAGGAACCCAAGTCACTGGGCTGGCAAGTTTCCTGTGTGCCTGGTCCCGCTGGTCCCAGTTACTCCCAGTGTTGGGACAGATTTTGGTTCCTCCTCACCTTGGATCCTAGGTATGTCAGAGCGCATGGGAGTGAAGCTTCCTCAGGGTGTTGTGGGACTGGTTGCAGAGCTTGCACCCAAGGTCTGCTCTGGACACCAGTCTAGACAGAACAGGCATGAGATAGGATTTAAGGACAGATTACTGATTTTCAGATGTGTTGGTGTATTCAGGGCTTGCTGTGGTGGGAGAACCGGGTTCTGAGGATGCCCACATATATTGGCTTCTGTTGTTTATGGTCTTACACTTGCCTTTCACCACATGGATGTTTGTTGGTCTGGATAATGTATGGAGTCTGCCTCTTTTGTCCCTGGGTTGTTTCAGGTTTCCCAGTAGGTCCATGACCCTGGCTGTATCAGACTACCTGTGGGTACTTTCAAATGGGAGAATCCTCACAGGGACAGAGAATCTGCTGATCTGTTGCCCTGGCTGCAGTAGATCTCCTTGGAGGCCTTCAGATGGGTCTTCAGTGGAGCAGTCAAGTTGTTATTCAACTGCTCTGAGTACAGCTGATCCTCAACTGCTCTGAGTGCAGAGGGTCTTCAACTGCTCAAATGCTCTGAGTCCACCTGCACTGGGTGCAACAGGTCCTCAACTGCTCTGAGTATAGTGTTCCTCTAAGATGGATCAGATATGGTTTCCTCACAAGAGCAGAACTATTAGGAGTCTGCCCCAGCAGCAATGACCAGGCAGAAGGGGTGGAAGTGATGGAAGGGTGGGGGTTTTGATAGGTGATGGGTCCCAGGTCCACCAGACTCTCAGAAGCAGCTCCAGGACTGGCAGAGCTGATGGAAGTTCTTACCAACTACTCTGAGTGCAGCGGGTCCTCTCGGATGGATCGGAATATGGTGTCTTTTTTTTTTTATTATTAGATATTTTCTTTATTTACATTTTAAATGATTTCTCCTCTCCTGGATCCCCTCTGAAACAAACAAACAAAAAAAAAAACCAACCAAACAAACAAAAAACCCTCTTCCCTCATTATGGATGGTCGTGTGCCACCATGTGGTTGTTGGGATCTGAACTCAAGAACTTCAGAAGAGCAGTCAGTGCTCTTACCCACTGAGCCATCTTGCCAGCCCATGTCAATGATTTTTAAAGCTTTCTGCTGTTCTTATTGATGTCCATCTTAAATTCACAGTGATTAGATAGTTTTTAGGTTGGTATTTCAGTTTTCTTTCATCTGTTGAGACTTGCTTTATGTCAGGTATGTGGCCCATTTTTGAAGAAAGTTTCATGAGATGTTGAAAAGAAGGCACATTCTTTGCTCTTTGGATGAAATTATTTATAAAATATTTTATAGGTATATTTGGTTTATAACATCAGCCAGCTCTTCAATTTCTCTTATTTAATTTTGTCTGAAAAATATGTTTATTAGCAGACTTGTAATATTGAGGTCTCCTATAATCAGTGTGTTAGGGACAATATGTGATTTAAGTTATATAGTGGTTCTTTTATGAACTTGGCTTCCCTTTGGTAATTACATAATGTTTTTCTTTGTCTCTTCTTATTTATTTTATTTTTAAGATATTAAATGGTTACACCAGTTGCTTCTTAGGACCAATTTCTTGGTATACCTTTTTCAATCCTCTTATCCTTGGTTTTAGGATGTGTTTCTTGGACAGAGCAGAATAGTCTTGATTTTCCATCCATTCTATTAGTCTCTGATTATTGTTGTTGTTATTCTGTTTGGGTTTTTATTTTGTTTAGTTTTGTTTTAATCAAGGAGTTCAGAACACTGATTTAGACAGATATCACTGAGCAATATTGATTGATTTCTGATATGTTGTTATTATTGTGGTGGAGGCAGGGGGAGGGAGGTTTGATGTTTTTTTTTCTGAGAGGAAACTGGGAGGGGGATATGATTTGAAATGTAAATAAATAAAATAACCATTAAAAAGGAAAAGAAAAGAAATCATAAAGGGGGACAACCCTGTAGAAAGCAAACCTAACAACGAGATCAGGATTTATAACACAAGAATCACCAACAGAATACAGGAGATAGAAGAGAGAATCTCACTCATAAAATATACCATAAAGTGCCAGTACA
This sequence comes from Mastomys coucha, assembly GCF_008632895.1. Lineage (NCBI taxonomy): Eukaryota > Metazoa > Chordata > Mammalia > Rodentia > Muridae > Mastomys > Mastomys coucha. The sequence goes on from NW_022196906.1 coordinate 13,570,341, forward strand.
CTACAGTCAAAGAAAATACAAAGTCCAAAAATCTCCTAACCCAAAACATACAGAAAATTCAGAACAAAATAAAAAGACCAAATCTAAAAATAATAAGTATAGAAGAGAGTGAAGATTCCCAATTCAAAGGGTTAGCAAATGTACCCTTCTCCCAGTCCCTGCTCTACTGGCCTTGCTCTGCTGGCCCATGAGCTGGCCCACCTAGGGTGGAGTTTTCTGAGATAAGAGAACTCTATTGTCTTGCCACTTCTGAAGTTTTCTACAAGGAGCTACCACCTACTGCTTTACTGAATATTCTTGCTTGGCAACTTTCTGACTAGCAACAAAATGCTAATGAGTTGACTAGATCCTGGTATTGAGGGGGATGGTTTTTTTTTTCTATATATTCTGAGTCTTTTAAGTAAACATCAGACTTTGATCAGGAATATTATTTCTCTCGCCATTCCATCCCCCACTTCAAGACCCCATCTTTTCTTTCAGGAACCTGGTTCGTGTGGCTGTTGGACAACTACAAGTAAACATCTTCAAGGATATATTAGAAGAAAGAAAACTTCCATGACCTAAAGAGAAAAATGCCCATAAATGTACAAGAATCTTAAAGAACAAAAAATAGACTGGAATAGAGAAGTAACTCCTCCCACCTCAAAATATACAAAGCACTAAATGCACAGAACAAATAAACACCATTAAAAGCAGTTATATGTTTACATATAAAGGCAGACCTATCAGAATTACACCAAACTTCTCACCAAAGACACTAAAAGCCAGATCTTTGGCAGATGTCATAAAGATGCTAAGAGAACACAAATGCCAGCCCAGCTTCTGTAGCCAGCAAAAATCTCAATTACTATAGGGAGAAACAAATATTCTATGACCAAACCAAGTTCAAACAATATCTTTCCACTAAACCAGCCCTACAGAGAATAATAGAAGGAAAGTTCCAACACAAAGAAGACTACATCCAAGAAAAACCAAGAAATTTATCTTCTCACAATGAACACAGAAGAACAGAACTACACAAATAAAATCCCACCTCTAACAACAACAATAACAGGAAGCAAAAGGCATTGGTCTTAGTATCTCTCAACATAAATGGACTCAAATCCCCAATAAAAAGACATAGACTAACAGACTGGGTGCATAAACAGGACCCACATTTTGCTGCATACAGGAAACTCAACTCAGTAACAACAGCAGACACTACCTCAAAGTAAAAGGCTGGAAAACAATTTCCCAAGCAAATGGTCACAAGAAACAAACTGAAGTAGCAATTCTAATATACAATAAAATAGACTGTCAAAAAAAGTTATCAAAAAATGGAGAGGGAAACTTCCTACTCATCAAAGGAAAAATCCACCAAGATGAACTCTCAATTCTGAATATCTATGCCCCAAATGCAGGGTAGCCACATATGTAAAAGAAATGTTACTAAAGTTCAAAGCACACATTGTACCCCACACAATAATACTGGGAGACTTTAATACTCCACTCTCAACAATTGACAGGTCATAGAAACATAAAGTTAATAGAGACACAGTAAAATTAAGAGAAGTTATGAAGCCAATGGATTTGACAGACATCTATAGAGCACTTCACCCTAAAACAAAAGTATATACTTTCTTCTCAGCACCTCATGGGAACTTCTCCAAAATTAGCCATATAATCAGAGATAACAAAACTTCAACATATAAAAGAAGACTGAATTAAACCCATACATTCAACATATACTTCAACATATAAAAGAAGACTGAATAAAACCCATATATTCAACAATAACAACAGCAACAACAACACAACAATAACAGAAACAACAGCAACAAAAACAAAATACCAGAAATCCCACATACTCATAAAAGCTATCAGCTCTCTACTCAGTGATAACTTGGTCAAGGAAAACTAAAGAAATAAAAACTTTCTTGGAGTTAATGAAAATGCAGACACAGCGTACCTAAACTATGGGACACAAAGAAACAGTGCTAAGAGGAAAACTCATAGCTATGAGTGCCTTCATAAAGAATTTCGGGAGATCTTATACTAGTAGCTTAACAACATATCTGAAAGCTGTAGAACAAAAAGAAGGAAATACACCCATGAGAAGTAGGTGGCAGGAAATAATCAAACTTAGTGCTGAAATCAACCAAGTAGAAACAAAGAGAACTATACAAAGAATCAATAAAACTAGGAACTGGCTCTTTGAGTAAAGCTAGAAGACAGATAAATCCTCAGCCAAACTAATTAAGGGGCACAGAGAGAATCCAAATTAACAAAGTCTGAAATGAAAAGGAGACATCACAAAAGAAACTGAAAAATTAAAAAAACTATCAGATCCTACAGTCTAAACTCAACAAAACTAAAAAAATATAGATTTAATTGATGATTTTCTAGACAGATACCAGGTAACAAACTTAAATTAGGATCAAACATACCATCTAAACTATCCCATAACCCCTATGGAAATAGAAGCATTCATTAAAAGTCTCCCAAACAAAAAATAAATGAAAGTAAAAAATAAAAAAAAACCCAGGGTGAGATTTTTTAGTGGAGAGTTTTATCAGACATTTAAAGAAGACCTAGTGCCGATATTTCTCAAACTATTCTACAAAATCAAAACAGAAGGAAAACTACTTAATTCATTCTCTGAAGCCCAAGTTCTGCTAATACCTAAGCCACACAAAGATCCAACAAAGAAAGAGAACTTTACAACAATTTCCCTTATGAATATCAATGCAAAAATAGTCAATAAAATTCTCCCAAACAGAATCCAAGAATATATCAAAAAGATCATTCACCATGATCAATTAGGCTTATCTTGGGGATGCAGGGATGGCTCAATATATGGAAATCTGTCAACATAATCCATTACATAAACAAACTCAAAGGGGAAAAATGTGGTCATCTCATTAGATCCTGAAAATCTTTGACAATGTAAAACACCCTCTATATTAAATACCTTGGAAAGATCAGAAATTCAAGGCACACACCTAAACATATAAAACATATATAAAAGCAATATATAGCAAACCAATAACAAACATCAAATTAAATGGAGAGTTATTGAATCAATCCCACTAAAATCAAGTACAAGGTGGCATATTCTCTCCTATTTATTCAATATAGTATTCAAAGTTCTAGCTAGAACAATTAGGCAACAAAGATAGGTAAAAGGGACACACATTGTAAAGCAAGAAGTCAAAATATCACTATATGTGAATGATATTATAGTATACATATCATCCCCAAAAACTATACCAGAGAATTTCTACAGCTGATAAACAACTTTAACAAACTGGCTAGATATAAAATAGGATAAATGAGCTGAAAAAGATAAATACCACCCTTCTCAAAAGCCATGAATAATACAAAATATCTTGGTGTGTCACTAACAAAGTAAGTGAAATACCTCTATGACAAGAACTTTAACATCTGAAGAAAGAATTTGAAGAAGATTCAGAAGGTAGAAAGATCTCCCATGATCATGAATCTGCAGGAATAACACAGTAAAAATGACCATCTTACCAAAACCAATCTTCAGATTCAATGCAATCCCCATCAAAATTCCAACTTACTTCTTCACAGACATACAAAAAGCAAATCTCAACTTTATCTGGAATAACAAGAACAACAAAAAGAACCAGGATACTGAAAATAATTCTTAACAATAGAAAGAACTTCTGGGGGAATAACCATCCCCAAACTCAAGCTCTACTACAGAGAAATAGCTATAAAACCTGCATAGTAGTGGTACAAAGGCAGACAGGTAGATCCTTGGAATAGAACTGAAGACCCATAAATAAACATGCATACCTATGGTCACTTGATCTTTGACATAAATGCCAAAATAAAGCAGTAGGGGAAGGGAAAGCGCTTTCAACAAATGGTGCTGGTTCAACTTGCCTTCAGCATGTAGAATAATGCAAATTGATCCATTTTATCTCCTTTTACAAAGCTCAAGTCCAAATCAATCAAGGACTTTTACATAAAACCAGACATATTGAATCTAATAGAAAAAAACATGAGAACAAGCCTTGAACACATTGGCACAGGTGAGAATTTCCTGAACCAATGACTCAAGCTCTAAGTTCAACAATTGAAAATTGGGACATCATAAAATTGAAAGCTTTTGTAAGGCAAAGAAAACTGTCAACAGGACAAAATGGCACCCTACAGATTTGTAAAAGGTGTTTACCAACCATATCCAGTGGACTGAATGACCTTGAAGGGAGAGAGGATGGGGAAGGTTAACAGGGGGGCAAGATCAAGTATGGGAAAAGACAGGAAAGAGGACCAGAGAATGAGTACAAACATGTAGCAGTATGGGGCAGGGAACAGGAAAAACAACTAAAAAGTTCCAGATGCCAGGAAATATAGAGGTTCCCAGAACCTACATAAAATGACATTAGCTGAAGTACCCAACTGAGGGGAGATAGAACCTGAAGACACCAACTCCAGTAGATAGGCATGGTCTCTAGATGAGGGAAGGAGCCTGACAACTATTTCAAACATTTTAACCCAGAATTTTTCTTGTATAAAGGAATGCAAGGACAAAAGATGGAACATAGACTGAAGGAAAGGCCATCATCCAAAGACTGCCCAATCTTTTGATCCATCCCATCTGCAGAAATAAAACCCAGACAATATTGCTGATGCCGAGAACTGCTTCCAGACAGGAGCCTAGTATGGCTATCCTCTGAGAGTCTCTGCCAGCATTTTCCTAAGTCCGATGCAGATATTCATAACCAACCATCTGACTGAGCCTGGGGATACCAATGGAAGAATTAGGGGAAGGACTCGAGGTGCTGATAGGGCTTGCAACCCAATAGGAAGAACAACAATATCAACTAACTGGATTCCCCAAACCACCAATGAAAGATGAATGGCTATATGGCTCTGGTTACATATGTAGGAGAGAAGAGCCTTATCTGCCATCAATGGGAGGGGAAGCCCTTGGTTCTATGGAGGTTTGTTACTCCAACATAGTATATGATGCTAGAGGATAAGGTGTAGTTGGTGGTTGGTGGGGGAGCATCCTTTTAGAGGCAAAGATGAGGGGGTATTGGATGAGGGGTGCAAAGAAGAGACTAGGTATGGGGACAATATTTAAAATGTAAATAAATAAAGCAGCCAATTAATAAAAAACTAAAAGAAAATAAAATAAGTTAAATGTGGATAGTTACTTAAAAAGCCTATTAGACTGCATCATCCATTAGGATTACTCTTTTTTGTTGATTTTCTCTTTAGATACATTTGACAAATCATAGATGTTCAATGTAAATGTGTTTTGTGAACACGTATAACATCCCTTCCTAATGTGAAAGGTTGTAGAATTCTTTTGCAGTCATTATGGTCAGCATGAACTTTCCTGTCAGAATTAGTATATTATCTATAATGTCTACAGTGCAATATGTATATATATATATATATATATATATATACATATATATATATATATATATATATATATATAGAGAGAGAGAGAGAGAGATGCATATTCTATATACTTTAGTATCTATAACCTAAATCATTCTGGAAGCTAAATTATAAAATTTAGGTGAAAGAAAAAATGTAGTTATAGTATTGACATATCATACATTAAGTTAGCAGGCATTAAAACAAAAAGCTGGTAAGAAAACTACAGAAAACAACAGCAGCAACAACAAAATACAGAAAAGGTAATGTGTGAATGTGAGGGGAATCTAAGACATTTTGATATTACTAGAAATGTAATCATGAAACATTTTCCTTCTTTTCCTGATTACATTTGAAGATAAATTACACATTTATTCTTAATAGTTTTATTAAAGTTTACTTTATATGCAATAAGCATCATATATTTAATCTATATAATTTCATATATTTGGCATAATATACTTATATGGGTATATTCAAATATACCTATATAGGTGTACATGTGGGTATACACCAGGAGAGTCTTGTTCAAAACAGGCAATAGCACATCCATATAAAAAAATTTTGCTCTTAGTAAAACAATTTCCATTTTCTCTTGAACTTATAATACTTGTCTTAAGATTCTTTCATTCTGTTATGTCAATAGTTCATTAGCTTTTAAAAATTATTTTATATGTTTGGATGTTTTGACTACATGCATGTCTGTACACCAACTGCCTGCCTGGTTCCTGCAAGGCCCAGATAAGAATGTCAGAACTGACCAGGCAGTGGTGGAACCCACATTTAATCCCAGCACTTGGCAGCAGAGGCAGGAGGATTTAAGAGTTTGAGGCCAACCTGTTCCAGGACAGAGAAACCCTGTCTCAAAAGAAGAAGAAGAAGAAGAAGAAGAAGAAGAAGAAGAAGAAGAAGAAGAAGAAGAAGAAGAAGAAGAAGAAGAAGAAGAAGAAGGAGAAGAAAAGTACAGAAAATGATGCACCTTTAACCAGTGAAAGTCTTCTCTTAAGCTCAATAATTCATTAAAATTTTATAATTTATATTGAGAATTGCTCATATGAATACTACTACATCTAAATCATTATTGTACCTCCTTCCTACATCCAACTCTTCTTTGGTCCTCCATTCTTCCAAAATTCATTATCTCTTCTTTATTGTTGTTACATATCTGCACATATGCATGTTATATAGATGCATATATATGTATATGTATACACACACACACATATATATATACATATATATATATATGCTATTACATTAGCATTTGGTATGCATTGCTTCACAGACTCAGCCTTTGGGTAGTCAGCTTCTCTGACATGGAATGTTACACAATTAGTTTTATTACATATTTCATTTATTATGTTAGTCTATTCAGTCTTAAAATTAAATTATGTCATTTATATATAATTTATAAAAATTAAATTTATAAAAATTAAAGTATGTAATATATACATATATGTATATGTATATACAGTTTATTAAGTCCATTTAGCGTTGTTTACATACATTAGTTCAGGGCTGACCACTTTGAATTGGACAGTCTATTGGAGAAAAGTAATTCACTCTATTCACAATATATTTTTTTCATTTAGGATTAGTTCCTTGATAATTTCATAGAATGCCCTTGGGTCACATTAATGACTTCCCTCTATCTCCATTGCATTCACCCTCTCTCTCTAGCTACTCATCTCTGTATGCAATCTTCTTAAAATCCAAATACAGTTTTGCTGCTCATGTATGGTCAACCCATCAGAAGCTGTTCCTTAGGGTAAAGTGACTCCCCTTCTTGCAGTAGCTTCCAATTGTCAGGACATACTTTTACAGAAATACTGCTTTGGGCCTATATACTTTCAGAATGTGGGGATTTTCTGTCAGCTATATCTGTATAGGCTTTGTTTATGCTGTCATAACTATTGTGTATTCATACGTGTATATATGTATTCATATGTGTATTTATATGTGTGTGCACTCCAGTATACAAAAAACAAAACAAAACAAAGCAAACAAAAAAAAAAACCTGTTTCTTGGAGTTATCCACAGACTTATAATCTTCTAATTGTGGACCTTTAAGTTTATCTAGCTGCTAGTTATATTTCATCTGCTTGTGTTTCATGGGTATAGGATGCACTGCTACTAGACACTTTCAGTACAATGAACTGAAAGGCTCAGTCTTTTGTAAATGTGTTTCTGTGACACACATGACATATAAAAAGCTCCTGAATCTTGAGTCAAAATCAAGCCTTCCTCTTATAGATTGCTTTGTCTATGCATTTTTCATAACAAGACATAACAGAAATGAATACATTCATTTCCACTTCCCACTTTTTTATTTTATTTTATTTAGATTCTACATATTACAGAAAACACAGAACACTTATTATGATGAATAAAGCATATTTTGCTGTATATGATAATGTCCAGTTGCATCAATCTCCTTCAAATGACATAATTTAATTTTAATAGACTAACATAATAAATGAAATGTATAATAAAATTAATTGTGTAACATTCCAAGTCAGAGAAGCTGACTAGCCAAAGGCTGAGTCTTTGAAGCAATGCATAGCAAATGCTAATGTAAAGAGTGACCAGAATGAGCAGAAAATACAGTAAGGCTTACAATTATTGTGTACACTGTAGAAAAATGCCAAATGGTCAAACAGTAATCATAGACCAATGTTGTAAGGATTTCTTTTTAACAAGGCAAACCAGCAGTTACCAAAAAGATCTGGGTAATTCAATGGGTATAGCTATAACACATTCCCTTACCCAGGGCTCAGTCAACATGTCAGAAGTATAGGAAAAAACTTTGTAAGATTCAGAGGACTGGAAAGTTTGCTGGAAGAATGTGTCTCCTAATAATGTCAGAAACCACACCAATAAAGTACCACCAACATGACTCACTAAACATGAGCTGAACTAGGATGACACCAATAGACATCTCAAAGTGAATGAAGGAAAGTCTGCTAAGCCTCAAGGCTATGCAAAGAACTACAGTAAGTCAAGAAATGCCAATAGTAAAAATAGTCTTCTCCAACGATAACTGCAATAGCTTATTCAATACCAAATTGACATACCTGAACCACACGTAAACATAAATATTATACAGTCAGAACAGATTGTATTTAGCATACATATATGAATATACATATAAATGTAAAAAGAGTAACTGCAAAAAGAGGCAATGAATTTTAAAGATAGGGTAGAATAAAAAATTAGGAACAAGAAAATGTAAGGGAGAAATTATGTAATGGTATTTTGATCTCAACAATAAAAGAAATAATAAAAATATCTTGGTGACTCTGCTTAGTGGGCATAGTAATATATTTTCATGTTTATAACCAAGGATTAGTATATCTTTCAAATCTTATCAGAAAAGTTTCTTTTTGCAGTAGATGATAATTAAGACAGAAACCCACAACTGCCCTACATTCAAAAAACAAGAGACTTGCTCAGCCCTAAATGGAACAAGTGTACTGCATCTCTTCCACATGATGCTCAGGGAAACATTATGAAAGAGAAATAATTATATTGTAAGAGCCAGATGGAATAGTTATGTACTGACAAAGACTATTTGCCAGACATGATAACACCATTACACACATGAACTCACATTGACTCTTAATCCATCTACAAGATCTAAAGTAGATTTCAGACAGTGTTCTAGCATGGATGGGAAAAGATTCATGAAATACCAACAGTAGTTATGGTATCTGTGAGAGATGGTAGTTGCTAAGGGAAGGTAATTCCTCATCTTTGGAGATGAGGTCCCTAATAGGTTTTCAATGTTCCAGCAGATGGTCCTACATGTATTGACACACTAAGTGTATTCTATGTCTTTAAAGCACACAATGCAGGAAAAAGAATAACTCATTGAAATGAAAAGAAAATATGTTTAAAGAGAAAGGGAAAACTTTGATGGAAGTTATGGGAATAAGTGTGTGCAAATATGTTATTTTCATGTATTAAATTCTTATGCAATTAAAAATGACAATCTGTTCATGTTTGGGTAGTTACTCATTGCTGTGGAATAAATTAAACTAACCTGAAGTAAGTATAACATTATGAAAAGTAACGCAGTGGTGGGAATCAAATTTCACAAACAGAATAATGACTAGTATATTATTTGCAGGATGATAAGCAAGTATCTGGGTAGGAACAGGCCCCCTTCAAAAGAGGGGGATTGTGAAATAGATTTTGGTTTCTAAATCCTGTTACCTCCCCTCTTTAGCTCAGACTTCAGACTCTGGCGGTTTCTGCTTGAGGCTGCTACCTGGGGAGCCAAGAAAAAGATCTCTGCAGACTGTCAGATCATCTCTGATGAAAGCTGCCAGGGAAGTTCACACTGAGATACAACAACGCCCACTGCCTGAAGACATCTGCAGACTTCTGAGCTGCTGGTGACCTTCGCTCCTGACTCCTTCTGCAGTGTTTATGTTATGCAAATATCATTGTAACATAGAGATTCAGTTTCCATTTCTCATGTATATACAAAAATGCTGAACACCCTAAGTAAAGTACAAGCCTTGATTGGGGCGCAACTTGGCTTTGTGGTCCTCTTGTTCTCGAACCCTACTTTCAAGTCTTTTAATCCTTCCCTTGAGAGAACCCAATTTCCTGAAACTACGGGACAGTTTCAAAATCCCACTATATTTCTTGAACCTTTTGTAAAATAGTGGTGATAATGGAAAATAAACAAGTGTCTTGGTCTCCTTTTCCATTGAAGCAGTATAATTACCTGAAGATTTATTAAGAATAGCAGCTATTATGATATCCAGGACTTGCTGTGGTGGGAGTACTAGGTTCTGATGAAGCCAAGTAGACTTGCTCCCAGGGACTCAACCACCAACCAAGGAGTGTACATGGTGGGACTGATTGTTCTGGCAGCATGTGTATAGTAGAGGATTGCAAAGTCAATCATCAATGGGAGGAGAGGCCCTTGGCCCTGTGAAGGTTCTGTGCCCCAGTGTAGGGGAATGGCTGGGCCAATAAGTGGGAGAGGGTGGGGTGGCCAGCAGGGGAAGCGGGGAGGCAACAGGGGTTTGTTCTTGTTGTTGTTGTTGTTGTTGTTTTTGGAGGGGAAACTGGGAAAGGAAAAATCATATGGCATGTAAATAAAGAAAATATCTAATAAAAAAAAAAGAATGGCAGCTGTTGGACTGCCATCTGTACCCTTCATGAAAATCAGCTCTAGAAATGAGCATCATCAATCCTGCAATTGCTGTGGTCTATCAAGTCTTCAAACACATTTTAAAGTTTATGAATTTCTTCCCCTGAAAACCTTTTTATTATAAACCCAAATAAGTTAGAAAATGTTTTATTTTGATTTTCTAGACTCCATGCTTGTTCTCCTATATCTCTGTATATATTTACCCTTTCAGCCCAATTTTCATTAAGTATTAACTTATTTATATATTGTGTCTAGTGGTAACAATAATACGTGGTAGCTTTATTCATTCAGAATAGTTTACTACTTTCTACATTTGACATGTAAATGAAAATTATAATCATGAATTTTCTTGTTTTCTTGGGAAGTCCTTTCCCTAAGCTCTTAGGTACATTCCAATTAGAAGGCAAAGTGTAGGGTATAAAATTATATATATTATAAAACACATAGGAAAATAGAAACAGTCATTATTTCTCAGAAGACACTGTCATAGTAAAATTATTTCTAGGAGAAATGTCCCTACAGAGCTTGCTTTTCCTGTCTGGATGACATACAGCCCATAAAATCAGCAATTATCTATAGGTTCCTTACTCTCAAAAGCTTTAAAATAAATTCAGCCCTCAGACTTGGGGCAGTGTGAATATGGGAGACTATAGATACAAAATTACAAGGTTCCTGTGTAGAGGGTAAAAGATAACTTACATGAGTCAGGTCTCTTAATCTACCTGTTAAATGATGTTTGGTTACATCACAATATTTTATCTAACTATCTATTGGTAGAACAATCGATCTATCTACCTATCTATCTATCTATCTATCTATCTATCTATCTATCTATCTATTTCTGTATGTATTAAGTATATACATATGTATGTATCTATGTATGAATGTATGTATATATGTATGTATGTATGTATGCATGTATGTATGTATGTATCTATCTATCTGCCTATCTACAGTGTGCATCTTTATGCATGTAGATGTCCACATACCATGGCTTGCATATAGAACTCAGAGGACAAATTACAGGAATGAATTTCTACTTCTAGCATGTAGAACCTAGGTGATATAAAAATTTCAGCAGGTGTGGCAATAAACAACTTAATCAAGTGAGCCATCTCACTGGGCTGAATCCTGGCCATATTTTCAGGACAATTCAACCTACTAATGATAGTCAGTCTAAATGATATATAGTGAAGTCATTAAATGTGACCTAAAAAGAACACACACACAAATATTATACATACATACATACATATACATACATAAATATGTATATATGTATATATGTATGTATAATCTTCTGCCTTAACCAGAATCTGCCCTTGCATTTTGATATTACTCCCAGTAGCTGGAGGAAAGAGATTTAGGAAGGATTGATGGAATCCCAAGCTTTTTCAAACATGTTCTTCACCATGAAATGTCCACTTATAATGATGAATAACTCTATTATTCTGTGATATTCATATTATAGTCTTTATTCTCTTAGATCTGAAGATACCATCACTGGTCATTGATAACTTCCATAAAATCATCACAAACAACTAAGTTATAAATGCATCAATTCTATGGATAATGGCATTGAATTTGCTGAGAAATGCTTACCTCACAGATGCATGCACTGTGATTAAAAAAATCACAATATGAGTTTCACAATATGACTGTCCATCTCCTTGGCATAGAGCCAAAGAAAATCTCATAAATGTGAAGTTTAATATAGTTAAAACATAGTGCTTTTGTTGTAATATTAGAAGAATGTAATATGAAAAGGGTGTGAATTCTGATTCAGGAAAATTGTATTAGTTACTCTAGAAATTGATGTCCAAATAAATGAAATATCATAGAAAAGAAGTCATCCTATTGAAGAATTTCCTCATGGCGTCCTTCATGTCCCTGTTCCTCAGACTGTAGATAAAGGGGTTCAGCATCTGAGGCACAACAGAATACATCACTGAAGCCACTGCAGTCTTCCTGGATGAATCCATAATAATAGATGTAATATATACCCCAAAACCTGTCCCATAGAACAAAGACACAACTGACAGGTGAGACCCACAGGTGGCAAAAGCTTTGTGCTTTCCTTCTGATGATGACATTCTCAAAATAGAAGATATTATGTGAACATAAGAAAAAACTATTCCAGAGAGAGGAATTCCAGCAAATATGCATGATGAAATATAAAGAAGGATGTTATCAATGAGGGTATCAGAACAGGCCAACTTGAGCATCTTGGGAAGTTCACAGAAGAAGCTTGGTATTTCCAAATGTGTGCAGAATGACAGTCTTAGCACTATCAGGCTGTGCATTAAGGAATCCAGAACACTAATTAGCAGGGACAAAAGAATCAGGAGGACACAGAAACAGGGTTCCATGATCACTGTGTACCTTAGGGGGTGACAAATAGCAATATAGCGGTCATAAGCCATTACTGCAAGGAGACAGTTCTCCATGCCACAAAAAATTAAGACAAAGCTCATTTGAGTGAGGCAGCCTTCGTACGTGATGCTCTGATTATTTTCTTGTATGTTCATCAGCATCTTTGGGATCGTGCTTGTGCTTAAACAGATGTCATTTAAGGACAAATTAGAGAGAAATAAGTACATAGGGGTATGAAGATGGGAGTCAAAGATAGAAATCAACACTATAAGGATGTTTCCTAAAATAGTAACCAGGTATATAGAAAAGAACAAGCTGACCAAGATTGGCTGCAGCTTTGGGTCTTCTGTCAGTCCCAGAAGAAAGAATCCTGGGAAAGCTGTTTGGTTTCTCTTTTCCATATTGTTCAAAAATCTGATAGAGAGGGTGAGAGGTAGGAAAGTAAATGAAATTTTTAATCATACACATCTGCCACACTTAAAAAGTTACTGGAATACTATCTCTGAATTCTGAAGCTATGTTTCCATAGTTAAAGCAGTTGCTAAAGAAGCCTGAGTCCCAGCCATTGAACCCCAGAAACAATCATAAAGACCAGTTTTCTGTAGCAGCCAACATGTAATCCAACTTTACATGTCTTGAATGTGTATTCTTGAAAGTCAACTATATCCACAATGTCCTCCTGGTCGTGAAGGAATACCATCACAGCAGATTTTCACTGGGAATCATCTGACTCTCTCCTAGCAACATGCATTTCCCTGGGAGATTTCAAATCCAAAGTACCTCATTAGACTGACACTAGATTTTACAATTGACCCCATGAGCGCACATCCTAAGAGACTGTAGTAGACTAGATATTGTTTTACTCACTTAATGATACTAGGATCCCACCTTCTACTATTCAAATGTCTTGCTTCCACTTCCTTCCATTCTAGAGGCCTTGAGTACATGCTATATGATTTTTTATATTAATTTCCAACTTATATTTTTCTACATGTTTGTTGTGTATGATTCATGTTTGAAATAATTGTTCAATATGAAGTCTATCCAGCAAATATAAGTCTAAAAATATAAATAGTAAAACAATAATAATGTAAAAATTCTAGCTTCTTTTTTTGACATTCATTTATTTATTTACTTTCTCTACATTCTGATTACAGACCCCCCCCCATCACAATTCCCCCTCATACAACCCCTCTACTACCTCCTTTCCATTTCTACTCTGATAAGAAGGATCCCTGCTCCCTACCTACCTGCCCTGGCACATTAAGTAACTGCAGGACTCGTCACATCTTATCCACTAAGGCAAGACCAGGCAGACCAGTTAGTAGAAGAGTATCTACAGGAAGGCAAGAGAGTCAGGGACACTCCCCTTTCCAGTTGTTGGTGGACCCTCCTAAAGAACAAGTTGCACATCTGTTACACATGTGGTGGGGCCTAAGTCCAGCCCATGTGTGTTCTTTAGTTGGTGCTTCAGCCCACAAGGGTCCAGGTTAGATGACTTGTTAGTCTTGTGAAATTCCTACCTCTCTAGGTCCTTTGATCCTTCCCTCAACTCTTTCACAAAACATCCTGAGCTCCCTCTAATATTTGGATCTAGGTCTCTGCATCTGTTTCTGTCAGGTGTTGTTTGGAGACTGTAAGAGGACAATTATGATAAGCTCTTGTCTGCAAGCATATTGGAGTATCATTAATAGTATCAGAGATTGTTTCATTTGAGCCAGTTATTGGTTGAACATTGCCTCAGTCTCTGCTCCATTTTTTGTCCCTGCAAACCTGTAGATAGTACTTATTTTGGGTTGAATGTTTTATAGTTATGTTGCTGTCCTTATTCCTCAACTGAGAGTCATGAGTGACTACAGGAGGTTGCCATTTCAGGGTCTATATATCCCAGTGATGGAATCTCAGTTAGAGTCATCCCCAGATTTGCTGGCTGCCCACATCCTAAGTCTTTTCTTCTTTTATGGCAAAATACCATATATTGGGTAGATTATGTACAATCTTTTTCTAACAGTCATGGATTGTTGAATATGTTTAAGAATGGGGTCAACCACATCTGTTTGCAAATTATTCTATAATTGTGTGTAATTGGATATGTCCTTTGTATATGTCTATGTGCCCTTACTCTTTATGTAACTATTGTAATTTCATATATTGTAAGATGACATTTTATGTTAGATAAGAACATGCATTATTGGCCAGATCCTAAACCAGCTCTCTTTATAATTGGGTTTACTCTTGTGCAATAATATTTTGAAGTACTGAGGATAATTCATGTAATGAATGAAATATGAAACAAGAAAATATGAAACATGACTTTTCCTCAAACAATCATACCTTTCTGGTTCTCTGTAATGCCTTGGCTTTTTTCTTTGTGAGGACATGTGAGGGACATGAGCAGAGAGCTGAAAAGGCAGAAAGAATAAAATTCTATTCTCAAACTCCAAGTTTTGATTTTAGCTCAGAAAACACATAAAACAAGAATCACAGAAAGGTAATAGGCCAGCAAATTGACTTAGTATGTAAAAATATTTGGCATGTAGGGGAAATAATAACAAAATTTGCATAAAGGCTAAAAAATGTAGTATAGGCATGTATAATTCTAGTATAGCTTTTAGGACTTAGAAGTTAAATAATGGTAATGCTACCCATAAAGTCTTGGTAAAGGTATTATACTATAATCCATCATGAAAACACCCATGATACTTTGTTCCAAGATATAAAAGTAAAAACTGATACCTGAGGCTTGCCTCTGCTCTTAACCAATGTGCCATACAATGTACATGAAATGAACTACCCCCAATGGGCTCAGAATTATGCTAACTTCCTTTATAACTGGTGGCAGTGTTTAGAGAGATTATGAAACCTTTCATGGTGAAGGTAGCCAGTTAATGGTGTTGACATTAAAATTTTGTAGTTAAGACCTACTTCTATCTGTTTTCCAACAGGTGAACACTTAGACTCTTATGGAGAGTTACAAACATTGATCACATAGATGGTCCTGGTTATGCTCAGTAGGTCACAAAAACAAAGATAAAAACATAATCATTGAATAAAAGTTAAGAGGGAAGAGGATGGGAGGCAGGGTAATAGGGAGACATGGTGGAGTTGGAGTAATAAGTATGTATTGTGCAAGTTTATAAAATTGTCAATGAGCAAATTTGACTAAGAATTATATGAAATAATATTAAGGCATCTGATAAAATTTTGATTATTAATTCTTATCAAATGACATTCACTAAGAAAATGACTGACAATTTTATTTTTACCCTGGTACAATGTGATACTATCTTTTCTTGTTTAGAATTGATTAGTTATATTTTTATTTTGTTGCATTTTCTACTAGATTGACAAGAAACATGGAGCTCCAAAACCAAACATTTGTGTTACACTTCCTTTTTTCTCAGATTTACAGATGATGCAGAACAACAGTCTCTTACCTTCAGCCTCTTCCTGTTATACCCTTGGAAACTACTCATAATTGTAGGTATAGGCTTTGAGACCCACCTCCTTATTCCCATGTATTTCTTCCTCTCCAACTTTCCTTTCTAATGGGGCAGACTTTTAGCTGGTCTGCTCCAGGGAAGAAACCATATCCTAATCCAAGCTAGGGAACCCACTGAAGTCAGAGCAGTTGGTAAGAACCCCTCCCCTCTGGATTCCCAGAGCTGCTGCTGAGAGTCAGGTGGACTCAGGATACACCATCGCACAAAATTCCCACCCTCCCAAATACCACTCCCCTTCCATCACTTCCATCCTTTTCTGCTGGGGCAGGCTTTCAGCTGGTCTGCTCCAGTGAAGACATCACATCCTGACCCATCCTAGAGAACCTACTGCATTCAGAGCAGTAGAAGACCCACTGCACTAAGAACAGTTGAAGATGCACTACACTCAGAGTAGTTGAAGATCAGCTGTCCTCAGAACAGTTGGACAACAGCTTGACAGCTCCACTGAAGACCAACAGTTTCAAGGCCTCCCAAGAGCTCTACGGCATCCAGGGCAACATATCAGCAGCTTCTCTTTCCCTGTGAAGAGCCTCCAGTTGGAAGATGCCATAAGAAGTCTGCTACAACCAGGGCTGCAGGCCTACCAGGAGATGTGAAATAACCCAGGGACAAAAGAAACTCCAGAAAACCATCCAGACCAACAAATACCAGGAGTATCTAGGAGGCAAAAGTCAAGTGCAAGACCATAAGCAACAGAAGTCAATATACGCGGGCATCATTAGAACCCAGTTCTCCTACCACAGTAAGCCCTAAATACAACAACACACCTGAAACTCAGGAAGCTGACCTAAAATCCTATCTCATGGAGATAATAGAGTCTTTTAAGGAGGATATCAATAACTCACTGAAAGAAATACAGGAAAACACAGGTATGCGGGTGAAAGAATGGAATAAAGCAATCCAAGACCTAAAAGTGGAAGTAGAAATACTAAAGAAAACACAAGTGGAGGCAAAACTGAAAATGGAAAACCTGGGAAAGAGGTCGGGCATTACAGATGTAAGTATCACCAACAAAATAAAAGAGATAGAATAGAAAATCTGTAGAAGATATGGTAGAAGATATTGACACAACTGTCAAAGAAGATTCAAAACATAAAAAAAAAACCCTTACCCAAAGCACCCAAGAAATTCAGGACACAATGAAAAGACTAAATCTAAGAGTAATAGAAATAGAGGAGTATGAAGATTCCCAGCTCAAAGGCCCTGAAAATGTCTTCAACAAAATCATAGAAAAAACTTCCCCAAACTAAAGAAAGAGATGGCACAAAGCATATAGAACACCAAATAAATGAAACAAGAAAAGAAAATCCTCTTGAAGCATAATAATCAAAACACTAAATGCATAGAACAAAGAAAGAATATTAAGAGCTGCAAGGGATAAAGGCCAAGTAACATAAAAGGTAGGCCTATCAGAATTACACCAAACTATGAAAGCCAAAAGAACCTGGTCAGATCAGGCAGACTCTAAGAAAACACAAATGCCATCTAAGGCTATTACACCCAGCAAAACTCCCAATCAACATACATGGAGAAACCAAATTATTTCAGGGCAAAACCAAATTCAAACAGTATCTATCTACTAATCAAGACCTACAGAGTATCCTAGAAGGAAAACTTCAACACAAGGAAGATACACCAAAGAAAGGATAAGATATTAAGCATCTCACAGCAAACCCAAAAGCAGAGAACCACAAGCACATAAAGCCACCTACAAAAACAAACTTATCAGGAACGAACAGTCATCTCTCTCAATATTAATGGACTCAGCTCACTTATAAAAAGACATAAACGAACAGACTGGATACACAAGCAAGATCCAGCATTTTGTTGCATAAAAGAAACACCTCAATAGCAAAATCATACACTATCTCAGAGTAAAAGAATGGAAAAAGGACTTCTAAACAAATGGTCCCAGGAAACAAGCACGAGTTGCCATCCTAATATCCAATAAACTAGACTTTCAACCAAAAGTTATCAAGTGTAATAAAGAAAGACACTTCATATTCATCAGGGAAAATCCACCAAGAGACGGTCTCAATTCTCTGAACATCTATGCTCTTAATGCAAGAGCATCCACATTCATAAAAGAAACTTTATTAAAGCTCAAATCACACATTGAATCTCAAACAATAATAGTGGAAGACTTCAACAACCCACTCTCCCCAATGGACAGGCCATTGGAACAGAAACTAAAAAGAGACATAATGAAACTAATAGAGGTTATGAACTAAATGGATTCAGCAGTTATCTTCAGAACATTTCATCCTAAAACAAGAGAATAGAATTTCTTCTCAGCACCTCATGATATTTTCTCCACAATCGACAATATAATTGGTCACAAAACAAACCTCAATTGATACAAAAAAAAAAAAATGAAATAATACCATACATCCTATCTGATCTCCACGGAATAAGGCTGGTCTTCAAGAACAGCAAAAACTACAGAAACCCCACATACACCTGGAAACTGAACAAGTCTTTACTCAACGATAACTTCGTCAGGGAAGAAATAAAGAAATTAAAGACTTCCTGGAATTTAATAAAAATATTGACACATCACACCCAAACTTATGAGACTCAATGAAAGAAGTGCTAAGAGGAAATTTCACAGCATAACGTGCCCTGGTAAAGAAACTGGAGAGATCTTACAATAACAACTTAACAGCAAACCTGAGAGCTCTAGAACACGATGAAGCAAACTCACCCAAGAGGAGTAGAAGGCAGGAATTACTCAAACTCAGGACCTAAAACAACAAAATAGAAACTAAGAAAACAATACAGAGAATCAACAAAACCAGAAGCTGGTTCTTTGAGAGAATCAAAGAGATGGTCAAAATTACTAAAGGGTGAAGAGGCAGTATCCAAATTAACAAAATCAGAAATGAAAATGGAAACATAACAAGAGAAGCAGAGGAAATTCAAAAAATCATCAGATCCTACTATAAAAGTGTATACACAAGAAAACTGGAAAATGTAGATGAAACGGATGGCTTTCTAGACAGATACCACATACAAAAGTAAAATAAAGATCAGGTAAAAAAAAAATCTATTGCTTAAGCCAGAGACCCGGGCTGGATCCACCATTTTCTCTCGGGTGAGTTACTGAGACCTAAGCAGCCAGCCAGAAGCCACAAGCCCCACGACTCCCAGGGGAGCCGCAGGGTGGCAGGGACAAGATCCTCTCAGCTTCTGAGTGACAGAGGAGGTTCAGCATCCTCCTCTGCCCCTTCCCTGCAAGTGGAGGGCCTACCTCCAGGGAGCACATTAAGCCAGAGACCCTGGCTGGATCCGCCATTCTCTCTTCGGTGAGTTTCTGAAATCAGAACAGCCAACTTGGAGGAACAGACCCTACAAGTCGCAGGGGACTTGCAGGGCAGCAGGGACAGGACAAGCTCTAGCCAGAGACACTAAGAACATC
>NW_022196906.1:13596631-13626631 GCF_008632895.1 Mastomys coucha
ATGCCATCACTGCCCACTTGGAATGCAGACTGAATAATTAATAGCCAGAAGACCAGGTGCAGGGTCAAAAAAAAAAAAATCTATCTAAACAGGCCTTTATCATACAAGGAAATATAGAAGAAGTCATTAAAAACCTCCCAACCAAAAAATTTCAAGGGCCAGACAGATTTAGTGCAGAATTCTACCTGACTTTAAAGAAGACTTGATAAAAATTTTCCTTAAACTACTCCATAAAATAGAAACAGAAGTGACACTACCTAACTCATTCTATGAAGCCACAATTACTCTGATACCTAAAGTACACAACGACCAAACCAAAAAATAAAAAAAGAACTTCAGACCAACCTTGCTTATGAATAATGATGCAAAAATACGCAATAAAATTCTTGCAAACCAAATCCAAGAACACATCAAAACCATCATTCACAATGATTTAGTAGACTTCATTCCAGGGATGCGAGGTTGGTTTAATATATGAAACTACATTAACATAATCTACTATATGAACAAACTCAAAGGAAAAAAATCACATTATCATCTCCTTAGATGAAGAAAAAGCATTTGACAAAATACAACACCCCTTCATGTTAAAAGTATTGGAGAGGTCAGGAATCCAAGGCCCATACCTAAACATAATAAAACCAATTTATTGCAAACCAACAGCAAATATAAAATAAATGGAGATACTTGAAGCAATCCCACTGAAATCAGGGGCAAGACAAGGATGGATAACTCTCCCCATATCTATTCAATATAGTACTCAAATTACTAGCTAGAATAATAAGACAACAAAAGAAATCAAAGGAATACAAATTAGCAAAGAAGAAGTAAATATATCACTATTTGCAGATGATATGATAGTATACATAAGCCACCACAAAAATTCTACAAGAGAACTTTTCCAGCAGATAAGCAACTTCAACAAAGTGGCCGGATATAAAATTAACTCAAATAAATCAGTAGTCTTCCTTTATACAAATGATAAACAGGCTGAGAAAGAAACTGGGGAAATAACTCCCTTCACAATAGCCATAAATAATATAAAGTATCTTGTGATAACTTTTAACCAAACAAGTGAAAGTCCTGTATGACAATAACTTCAAGTCTCTCAAGAAAGAAATTGAAGAAGATCGGAGAAAATGGAGAGATCCTTCATGTTCATGGATTGGCAAAATTAACATAGTAAAAATGTCCATCCTACCAAAGGCAATCTATAGATTCAATGCAATGCCCACCAAAATACTAACAAAATCCATCAAAATGTGGAAAGAGCAATTCTCAAATTCAGCTGTTAAGGCCAAAAACCCAGAATAGAAAAAACAATTCTTAACAATAAAAGAACTTCTGGGGGAATTACCACCCCTGACTTCAAGCTCTAATACAGAGCAATTGTGATAAAAGCTACCTGGTATGAGTACAGACACATTGATCAATGGAATAGAATTGAGACCCAGAAGTAAAAACCACACACTTATAGACACTTGCTCTTTGACAAAGAAGTCAAAAATATACAATGGAAAAAAAGGAAGCATCTTCAATAAATGGTGCTCGTCTGTCTGTCTGTATGTAGAAAAATATGAATAGACCCATAGTTTTCACCTTGCACCAAGCTCAAGTCCAGTTGGATCAAGAACCTAAACATAAAAGTAGATACACTGAATCTAATGTAAGAGAAATTGAGAAAGAACCTTGAACTCACTGGTACAGGGGGAAACTTCTTAAACAGAACTCCAATGGCTTATGTTCTAAGATCAAGAATTGATAAATAGGACTTCATGAAACTGGAAAGCTTCTGAAAGGCAAAGGACATAGTCAATAAGACAAATTGGCAACCTACAGATTGGGAAAATTTTTTTCTAACTCCACATCCAATAGAGGGCTAGTATTCAAAATATATAAATAACCCAAGAAGCTAATCACCCAAAAGACAAACAACCCAATCAAAAAATGGGGTATAGGACTAAATCAAGAAGTCGCAACTGAAGAGTTTCGAATGGCTGACAAGCATCTAAAGAAATGTTCAAAACCCTTTGTGATCAGAGAAATGCAAATGAAAATGACCCTGAGATTCCATCTTTTACTGATCAGAATGGCTAAGATCAAAACCACAGGTGACAACACATGTTGGAAGGGGATGTGGAGAAAGAGGAATACTCCTCCATTGTTGTTGGGATTGCAAACTGGTACAACCACTCTGGAAATCAATCTGGAGTTTCCTCTGAAAATTGGAAATAGATCTACCTGGAGACCGAGCTAGACCACTCTTGGGAATATACCCAAAAGATGTCCCACAGTGCCACAGAGGCACATGTTCCACTCTGTTCATAGCAGCCTTATTTATGATAGCCATAAGCTGGAAACAACCTAGATGTCCCACAACAGAAGAATGGGTACAGAAATTGTGATTCATTAACACTATGGAATATTACTTAGGTATTAAGAATGAGGACATCCTGAGTTTTTTTCAGGCAAATGAATGGAACTAGAAAATATCATCCTGAGTGAAGTAACTAAGATCCAAAAGAACACTGCATTGTATGTACTCACTAATAAGTGGTTTTAACAAATAAAATTACAGAATACCCAATATATAGCCCACAGAACTCAAAAACTTCAACAAGCAGAAGTGTCCAGGTGAGGATGCCTCAGTCTGACTTGGGATGGAGAAGAAAGCAATCACAAGTTGGGAGGGAAGGAGGGACCTGGGAGGGAAAATGGAGGGGGGAGGGAGTAGTGGAGAGATTGGAACCTGATTTGCTATTGGGTGAGGAAAAAGGGCTAAAGCCCTGAGGGCCAGAAGAAAAAAATATGAACGAACAATCTTGGGAGATAGTGGGCTTGAGGTAACTTCTAGAATGTATACCAGAAGACCCAACAAGCATTTGAAAGAGTCAGACACAGATACTTGCACCCAACCAATGGACAGAAGTTGCTGACCCTTGTTGAATTAGGGAAAGCTGAAAGAAGCTGAGGAGAAGTGCAATCCTGTAGGAGGACCAGAAGTCTCATTTAATCTGGACCCCTGAGATCTCTCAAATACTGGATCACCAAACAGGCAGCATACACCAGCTGACATGAAAACCCTAACACACATACACTAGATGACTTCTGGGTCTGTATTTATTCAAAGATGATGCAGCTAACCCTCAAGAGCCTGGTAGTCCCAGGGAGTTTAGAGGTCAGGTGGGGAGAGGTGTGAGGACATCCACTGGGAGACAGGGATGGTAAGGAGGTATGGGATGTGGAACAGTCGGAGGAGTGGGGGAAGAATAAAATTTGGAGTATAAAAAACCCCACATTTTCACCCTTCAGGTCTTTCAGAGCATAATGCAAAAAAAATCCAAAATTATATTTTATTAATATATATTCTAAAATAATTACAAAATTTAGAAATATTAATATATAAATTGTTTTCAAAATAGTTTATTCAATGTATAAAACATTATCTGGACTGGCATATTGTTCAGTGAGCAAAGGCTCTTCCCTTTAAGCCTGAAGAAGTTATTTCAATCCTTGTAATCCACTTAGTAGAAGGAAAGGGTGTAAGATGCTCTCTACGATCCATATGCAAATTATGATTGTGTATATTTCGAACACACTGGCACATGCATTCATACACACAAAAATATTTTAAAATGATCAATAAAATATTAAGTGTTTCATTGATCTTGACCATTCTGATTTATAAAATAAAATCTCAAACTAGTTCTGATTTTCATTTTCCTGATCACTAATATTGTAGAACCTTTTCTTTTTGCTTCTCAGATATTTATGTTTCATCTCTTGCTCAAAATTCTGTTTAGTATTTTATTCCATTTTTAAATGTGCTTAATTTAGTTTGTGGTTATTTAATTCCTTGAGTTCGTTAAATATTTACATATCAATGCTCTGTCCAATGCATGGTTAGTGAAGATGTTTTCCCATTCTGTAAGCTCATGTTTTATCCTGTCGATGGTGTCCTCTGCCTTACAAAATCAATTTCATGAGGCCCCATCTACTAATTGTTGATCATAGTGCCTGAACTGTTGGTATTCTTTTCAGAATCTTGCTCATATGCCTATGTGTTTGAGGTTATATCCCACTTTCTCTTCTCCCAGTTTTAGTGTATCTGGTTTTAAGCTGAGGTCTTTAATCCACTTGCACTTGAGTTTTAGAAAGGGTGATAAATATCTATCTGCCTTTCTCTACGTGCAGAAAGTCAGTTAGACTAACAACATTCGCTGAAGATGCTTTCCTTCCTCACTGTATAAGTATTAGATTCTTTGGCAAAAATCAATTGTCTATCATTGTGTAGATTTACTTCTGGTTTATTAATTGGATTTTCTTGATCAGTCTGTCTGTTATGCAAACACCATGTTGCTTTTATTATTGTTGCTTTGAGTACAGCTTGAAATCAAGGATAGTAATACCTCCAGATGTTTTCTTATGGTGCAGAATTGTTTTATCTATCTTACATGATTTGTTTTTCCATAGGAAGTGAGGTATATTTATTTCAAGGTCTATAAAGAATTTTCTCATAATCTTGATGGGAACTTTATTGAATCTGTAGATTGCTTTTGAAAAGATAGCCAGATAGCCATTTTTAGTACGTTAATCCTACCAATCCATGAACATGGAAAGTCTTCCCATCTTCTGATATCTTCTGCAATATTAAGGTTGAAGAACTACCATTTCTTCTTTTAATCATTTTTTAAGGACCTGGCAGTGGTGACACATGCCTTTAATCCCAGCACTTGGTAGGCAGAGGCAGGTGGATTTCTGAGTTTGAGGCCAGCCTGGTCTGCAGAGTGAGTGAGTTCCAGGACAGCTAGGGCTATACAGAGAAACCCTGTCTCGAAAAACTAAAAAAAAAAAAATCATTTTTTAAGTAATAATTTTTACACAGAACGTTAGATATGAGCACATTCTTTGAAACCAAAGCTAATGTCTTTCAAGGTGAGATGATGCTTCCCAAGAGAAGCAGCTTGTCATTGAATATGCTTTTTTGAAGTGGTTGTCAGAGACTGCTCCACCTGGGCATCCTTCCCATAATCAATCACCAAACCCAGACACTATTGTGAATGCCTGCAAGTGCTGGCTTGCTGACAGGAGCCTGATATTGCTGTCTACTGAGAGGCTCTGACAATGCCTGACTAATACAGAAGTAGAGCTCACAGCCATGCGTTGGACTGAGTACAGAGTCCCCAATGAAGGAGAAAGAGAAAGGACCCAAGGAGCTGAAGGGTTTGCAGGGGAAACCAGGAAAGGAGATATCATTTGAAAAGTAAATAAAGAAAATATCTAACAAAAAAGTGATAGTCAGGATTTTATTGTTGTTTTGTTTTGTTTTACAATATTAAAAAGAACTGCTTATATAATCAAAGATTATGAGTTCTTTCTTCCTTTCCACTGGGTGCTAGCTTCTTGCTGTCAGAATGGGCAAGTACATGAAATCTGAGAAAGTGGTCCTGGTCCTGGCTAAATGCTACTCTGAAAGCAAAGCTGTCATGACGAAGAACATTAATGATAGAACCTCAGATTGCCCATACCATCATTGGAATTGATGGCTATCCTTGAAAAGTGACAGCTGCTATGGGAATTAAGAAAATTAGCAAGAGATCAAAGATCAAGTCCTTTGTGAAAGTTTATAACTACAACCACCTCATGTCCACAAGGTGAAAAGTCTTATTTATTCCATTCTGTCTCCACTCAGACAGTAGGTCATGGATTATTTTCTATCTTGGGTGTAAGGGGCTCGGCTATGCCCCTGGTCTGCCCATCTGAGTTCCTCTGGGACTGGAGCCTGCAGTCTCTGGTTTAGCACCTTGTGATGAGAATAGCAGGAGGCTTGGTAGAGCCTCTACAGGGAATTGTGTTTTTCTAAGTCTCAGAAAGAGAAGGGAAGGACTGTTTCTGCTCTTTGTTCTCAGCACTTGTAGGACTTTAAGAGTATGTGTTTACATGGTCAAAAATCACTAGGACTATGCACATAAATTCAGGTCATAAATTATATAAGAGGTTTATAACAGAAAATGTCTATATGCATATCCACTAGGAGCAATTATCTGGCCAAGCATTCATCTTTTGTTACTAGTTTACAGGTTTATGGAAAATTAAAGGCAATAAGTAAGCTGTCCTTGAAGTTTTGTATGGATAAACACAGTTAATATCTTTTTTCATTTTCATTTAATTTATTCTATGAACTTAAAAATCACTATGCACATACAGTATCTTACAAAAAGGAGGTAAATTAATCAATGGGAAGATGTCTCTAACACCACTCCTTGCAAATCATCTATGTCAGGCTGCATCTCTCTTAAGACATTTTAACCTCTAACTATATTTTGTATAAGTATTTTCTAATCAAGACAGCTCTTACTCTAATTCTCATTTTACATTGGTCTCTGCCAAATATACAATTACTCACAACTTTAAAGCTTTTTGTATAATGTTTTATAAGATAGTTTATCACTATGGATATTATTTATAGATAAATTCTTTCATTGCCTTGGAAATAATTTATACTGCTCAATATTTTCCAGGGGAAATGTGAGTAATGCCCCATTTAAAGCAAGCATAATGGTTTTTGCTGACAGCTGCTAATAGCCTTGGATTACACAGTTAATATCTTATCTTCTTGTTTTTCACCTGTGGTCCTGTGGTATATACCTTCTTCAAGACCTTTAGTTAACGGTTTTTGTAACCTCTTGGAATGAACCTTAAGTTTTAGAAGTCTATTGATTTTCAGAAGCAATTAAGCAGTTCTGTTATAAAAGGGGCTCAAATGTCTCTGTGTTGCCATTCATAAACGATGGTGACCATAGCATGCTACTTGCAGAATAAGTACTCTTTGTTTTATATACAATCTGAGTTAGTATTCCTTCAGTGAATTTTTGACCCTTACAAAAGTATTCTGTGGATATCCTCTTGGACAGAACTGTTGCCAACAGGTGTGTTTAGCGATCCAGACCCAGTTTTGAAAGAAAGGCAAGGCCAGGTGGGAAGCCAACATCAAGTTTGAGAAGTGACGCCTATTTGACAAGAGAGGCACTTCCCGCATTAGTATGTGTTCAAGTCCATGGGAGTGTTGTGAAGACTATGCTCTCTCTAGTTATGTCAATCTCCATGGCAACCCTCTGCCTGAGGCTTCACATGATGGCCTATTATCTGCCAGTCAGAAGGTACTGAAAGAAGGGAGAACGTCAAGTGGAACAGCCTTTCACGTGATGGGAAAAATCCAATTACACTAGATTAACAAGAGCTTCATTGAGCCAGGCAGTGGTGGCGCAAGACTTTAATCACAGCACTTGGGAGGCAGAGGCAGGCAAATTTCTGAGTTCGAGGCCAACCTGGTCTACAAAGTGAGTTCCAGGACAGCCAGGGCTACACAGAGAAAACCTGTCTCAAAAAAACAAAACAAACAAACAAACAAACAAAAACCCCAAGAGCTTCATTGAAATGAACAGAAGCACCAATGAGTGGAAGACAGTTGTGTGTATAGCCAAGTTCTTTATGGGCTTCACTTTACACATTTTATTTTGAGAAAAGAAGTGTATGTTCAGCATCACCTCTCACACCTTTTATCCAGACTGGGTGGTTTTGCTAAATATGTGGATTCTAGACATAAAACTTAACTCTATCCAAGGCCTTTCCAAAAACTGGGACATTAATAAAAATGAATAGAAGAA
This sequence comes from Mastomys coucha, assembly GCF_008632895.1. Lineage (NCBI taxonomy): Eukaryota > Metazoa > Chordata > Mammalia > Rodentia > Muridae > Mastomys > Mastomys coucha. The sequence continues at coordinate 13,604,299 of NW_022196906.1, forward strand.
GCAAGTACCCACTGTTTGATGTCTTCCTTCATGCTCTCAGCATGCTGGAACCCACAGTTTTCAATGGACCATTCTAAAACATGTTCATTTTATATAAGAAAAAAGAGCAAATGGCAATTCTAAATACTTATGCACCAAACATGGGCTCACATATATTCACAAGACAATAATTATAATATATATACATATGTATGTATATATATGTATGCTAATGCATTAATAGTCAATGACCTCAATATCCAACAGTTATTAGTAAACCAATCAACCACATGGAAATGAACATAGATTTTCTGTTATAGGCAATTATAGAGCATTTCCAATAAACATTAAAGTATACACAATTTCTCACAGCAATCCATGGATTTTTTTCACTAAAATTCAATACACACTAGGGCATAATCATTTCTCTATAAATATAAAAACACAGAATTTTTTTAGAAGTCTCCATAACTATAATGTTGTTAGACTACAAATGAATAACATAGGTAATTAAACAAAATCCTATTAATGAAAACATATTAATAGTGTGCATTAAGGTATTGAGAAACAGGAACAAACTAACTACTAGTTTGTATTCAAGAAAAAAAATATAATCATGGGCAGAAGTCAATAAGAAAAGGAGGAGAAGGAGAAATATTAATGATTTATCTAAAGAGTTGATTTCTTTAAAGAACAATGAGATTGACAAACAACTAGTTAAACTCAACAATACGTAGAGAAGAGTCCACTCAGTGTAGTTAGGAAGGAAGAATGGCATTACAATTGATATTAATGAAATCCAAATTATGTGGACATAGTTTAGAGTAAGTGTTTCATTTTGTTTCTGTGGTGATTACTGTATATCTCAGAACTGACATATGGGTTGGGCTTTTGATGACTTTACTTCTCCAGTATCTTGAGTAACAATTACTCTAATACTGAGGGAAAGCTGGTAGACATTTCTAGTGACTTTCTTGGTTTATAGCTTATAAGTGAAGTCTGAGGTGTTTTGAACAATAGATATTACCACTAAATTATGGTTAAGAAAAACCCAACAAATTCTACCAGAAGCCAGTTACAGCAGTTTCTGTTCTTTCTTGAAGGTAGATAAGGGGGTAAGAGTATTTGCAGGGGCAAGACTTGGTCTTGTGAGATACTTAGGGTTACTTTTTAATAATAAAATATTTACCTGTCTAGATTCTAAGATACTTTGGAGAGGTAGTTGATCTGCCAATCTGAGTTCTTCTGAGACTAGAAAAACAATAAAACTAAAAAAATCAAAAGTTCAAAGATACATTCAGATTATAAATTGAAAATGAAGTTGTTAACAGAGATGTTTATATATGCATCCATTATGATTAGTTATTCATAATCTGTCACTAATGCCACAGGTTCATGGAGAGTGAAAGACCATAACTAAGTTATCCTTGGAGGTTTTTATAGAAAAACACAGTCAATACATTACCTTCTGTTCTTGTACCTACAATAAATCATCAGTTCCCTTTTTAAGACCATTGTTTAATTGTTTTAAAACCTCTTGAGGGCCAGGCAGTGGTGGTGCACACCTTTAATTCCAGCACTTGGGAGGCAGATGTAGGCTTGTTTCTGAGTTTGAGGCCAGCCTGGCCTTCAGAGTGAGTTCCATGACAGCAAGGGCTATACAGAGAAACCCTGTCTTGAGAACAAACAAACAAAACAAAACAAACAAGCAAACAAAACCAAACAAACAAACAAACAAATCCTTGGAATGCTTTCTGATAGGCATTGATAATACAAGATACATAAGTCAAAATACTGAATTCATAACATAAATCATCTTAAAGACATCTCTATTTCAATCAATATAGAAAAATACCTTTGCAAAATTCAACAATTTGGTGATACTGGTCCAAGGAAATCTAGAGATAGAAAAACATGTGTCAACTTAATACAGGCTATGCATAATAAACATAGAGGAATGAAAAAAAGAAATAAATAAAGGACATTACTGATCCTAAGGGGCTGAACAATTTTTTTAAACTAAAGATATAAAGAAGTAGGCACAGGCAGAAGCATCTAGAAGTGTCCAGAGTAAACATGACTGGCTGAATTAACTGAGCCAAATGGTGAGAGGATGGAGGGTTGAAGGGAGAAATGAAGAGAAGGGAACCAGGAACCAAAAGCCCAGAAGAGAATCAAGGGACTAAGATAAGAGTGTAGCCACAATGCCTGGGTTATAGAGGGAAGAGCATTTGGAGGAATAGCACTGAAGCTTAGAAGAACCTAGCAGCCAGTGTCTGCTTCCGTATATTAAATAGGCACCTCAGTTAGACATTTTTCTTAAGCTTGAGACCTAATAATAGATACCATATCACAATTTTTTTTAAAAAAGAAACATTCTCATTAAAATTAGGAAAAACAAAAAACAATAATTTCCTTTCCACAGTTCTATTAAAAAAATGTGTCTAGTCTTAGTTAGATCAATAAAATCAGAGAAAGAAATAAAAGAAATGTAAATAGAAGAGAAAGAATTATAAGAAATCATTTGCTGATGTTTAGAATGTTGATATCCCCTAAATAAGAGTATTTCTATGAATAAATTACAAACATACTGAGAAGAAAACCAAGGAAATAATCCTCTTCATATTCTCATCACAAATTAAGTCTAATTCTTCAAATTAAATCTAACCAAGGAAGTAAAAGACATCTCCAAAAACAAACAAAAACAAAACAAACAAATAAAATAACAAAACAGGACAAGAAATAAGAAAGAAATGAAATACACTGGAAAATTGTAAGGTCCCCATGGTTAATGATGTGTAAGGTTAATGTAGTGAAAAGGACCATCCTGGTAAAACTACCTGCAAGACAAATGAAAATTACAACTAAACTTTGAAGAGAACACCACCCCCACCCACCTACCAAAAAAAATGAAAACAAAACAAAAAAATTTAAATAAACATGGAAGCAGAAAACTGTATAACTGAAGCAATTTTGAACACTGCTAGTGCTATTACCATATAACCAATACTGATGTCAAAGTATACTAATAAGAAATAGCATTAAAGAGAGTAGGATGCTCTGATAGTGTCTAAACATGATTGGGAAAGAGAAATTCTGGTCCTACTGAAAGCAATTCATTCACAAATTTTAGGAGAAAAAAACAGAGTTCTTTTATTTGCCTTTGAAGGAGAGAGGCTTTTGAAAGGAAGACACCCATGGGCTGAGAAGTATACGTGGTATTAAGAGACCTGACCATAACAGAGCATTTCCAAATCAAGTTGCATAATGTTTGGCCCTAATTTGCCAGAAACCATTACTTTTTTTATAAACAAGTATATAGATTTGCTTTTAATTGACTCTACCATCTCTTTCTTTTCCAGTTGAGCAAATACTAATTAAACACCTTCTCTGTGCATAGCCTAATTGGTCCTATTGCAGATAAAATGATAGCAAACAACCCTGGCGCCTTTTGTTCTTTTTGATAGCTCAGTGATTCACATGGAATGGTAGGGAGGTCCTGCTTCTCGTTCCTATGTTAGAGAAAAATCTCCATCATTGAGAAAGTCAAATTTCTTCAGATTAAGGAAACGCAAGTTAAAACTAACTCCCACCAGATGCAAGTCTTTCTTTTGATCCATCATCATTTAGGATATAGTTTCAAATAAAGAAGTCTATTTTGACTGCCCTCTGAGAGGCCCGACAAACAGCTGAAAGAATCAGATGTAGATATGTACACCCAACCAATTCACAGAAGCCAGGGACCCCTTTGGTTGAATTAGGGAAAAGCTGGAAGAAGCTGAGGAGGAGAAGGATGACCCCACAGGAAGGCCACCATTCTCAACTAACCTATAACCCAAGATCTCTCAGACACTGAGCCACCAATAAGACAACATACATCAGCTGATATTCTCTCAGTGAGGCCAGACCAGGCAGTCCTTTGCTGTATGTATGAATAGGCACCTAACATTCGAGAGATGTGAGGCCTCAGGGAGTGAGGAAGTCTAGTAGGTGGGGGTGGGGGAGTTGGGATATCCTCTTGGAGATGGGGTTGGGGGGTAGGGAGGGAGGTATGGGATGAGAAATAATCAGAATGTGGACCAGGAAGGGGATAATGACTGGACTGTAAAAAAAGATTAAAGAATAATAATAATAACAACAACAATAATAATTAATAATAAGTGAAAAGAAGTGTAAAAAACAAGATATTAGCATAAAAAGTAGATATATAAAAAATAGTAGAAAAGAAAATCAAGATAAAAGTCTATAAACTATAACCATCAAAGATTAGTCAAAATAAAAACAAAACTTAAATACACATTAGCTAAAAAGCATATTCAAGAATATAGTACTAGGAAAATTCAATACCTACATGTAAAACAATAAACAGATATACATACATACATACACACATACATATATACATACACACACATATACATATATATGTACATATATGTATATATATATGTATGTATATATTAGTTATAAAGAAAAATTAGAAACCAAAAATTGGAGAAAATGAATGGATTTGAAAATTCACATGAAGGAGTAAGTCAGGCCAAGAAAGACAAATGCAACATATTCTGCCCTATATGTGAACCCTAGCTAAAACATATACAATAATATGGATAAAGTTGAGTGCCAAACTTTTGGTTGTTGTAATTTGATTTTTTTCATTTGTTTGATTGCTTTGTTTTTCTGAGTAATTGTTTCACTGTGTAACAGCACTTACTTCCCTGGAACTCAGTTTGTAGGATGACCTTGAACTCAAAAAAAAAATAATTCTGCCTACTGAATGTTAAGAATAAAGACATGTACTACCACATCCAGGATTCAGGATTGAAATGGCTATTTGAAGACCCAGTTACACTACCAACTAGGTGGTGGCAGCCTTGTGACCTGGGGCAGAATTCTCCAGAAGTCATTTTATGATTTGAATCAGTAACCAATTTCTGGTGGGCCATGCTAGTTAACACCGAGAAGGGAGACACCTCCCTGCTCCTTACTAGTATGGGACAATGTAGGACAGTGGGTCATGCTAGTGAACACCGAGAAGGGGGACACCTCCCTGCTCCTTACTAGCTTCTTGGACTGGAACAACTGCCCTTCCCAGACATTCCTCCCCACAACAGGTACTTAATCTCTGGTCCACTCTGAGAAGTTGGTATGCATCCGTTTTCCAAGGGGAACAGTTAATAAATGGTTTGGATATACATGGATAGTCTCTAGGTAGAGCTTGGACTCACAGGACAATATCCTGTATAACCAGATTCCACAGATTTAGGAATCAAGGAGTACAAAATGAAATGTTGCCATTCACAATAATCCCTATGATTCACTAGAAAAATTTTTGCTACCAGTTCCCATGAACTTTAGTTCTGCTAGTCTAGGCATTTTGAGTCAAAAAACAAGAAAAAGGAAAAGGAAAAGAAAGAACATTTGGACCTTCACAAAGGTGTGAGAACAAACATTCCATTGAGCTGGAAGCTCATACTTCCCTCTATTAACTTGTGATTTCTGTGTGCTTAACCCAGTTGATTCAGATCACCAAGGGAAGATCAGATTACTTCTCCACAGAGGAAGCAAGAAAGATTACATCTGGAATTCAAGAGATCTCTCAGGATGTCTATTGGTACTACCATGTCTTATAAGTCAGTAGATAGGAAACCACAATGATTCAGGACAGAGGAAGAATAGCAACAACTATTAAGGAATAAAGGTATTGGCCACTCCTCCAGGAAAAGAATTAGAGCATACTAAGGTACTTACTGAGGGTTCATAAAATACAGCAGCATGGATAGGTACAGAAAGGGTGCGATAGAAACAAGATAAGCTTATGGTAACAGTTGTAGAAATGAGGATCATAATTGAAATGAGGGTTCCTGTCACATTTTGTTAAGAATGTTTGTGCAGATATTTTTATATATTTCCTTAATTTTTTTTTTATCATATGAAGTAATATCAATTGAGAAAATATCAGTGTTTTTACAGGTAAGTTTTAGATACAAAAAGAATGCCCCTTAAGAGACATTGTCATCTATTCTAAAATATATAATACATTTGTTCTTGTATGTGTGATAGTGATATCGTGTTAGGAGAAATTATGACCTAATTAAATATATATGTTTGCAGTTGTAGGTAGGATAGTTATACATCGTTCTCTATGATAATGACCTAGTTATTGTTTTCATTGGAAATTAAGAGTTATATGGGGATATTTTGGTATGACAAAGGGTATACTTTTGATGATATTCTTGGTTGTCAACTTTACAACATTTGGAATTAATTAAAACTCCATGAAAATGGGTGTACATGTGAGGGAGTTTTAGTTATTTGGATAATTTGAGGTAGAATGACCTACCTTTAACCAGGCAGTCTATATAAAGGTCAAGGAATAAAGAAGGTTTTTCTTAGTGTCTGCTTCTCCTTGCTTTTGCTCGCAAGAATATTCCCTTCCTGGCATTAGAGTATAATTATTTGGGAATACAGCCTATGCTAAAGACCACCTATCATTGTCAACTGAACAACTTCTGAATTTTTTTACATTCTGTTGGGAGAAACCATTGTTGGACTAGCTAGACAACAGCCTGTAAGCCATTCTAAAAATTCCATATGATTTTTCATTCATTCTATCAATTCCTTTTCTCTAGAAAACCCTGATCAATACAGGAAGAATAATGAGACTTCAGAAACCTAAACAGCAATGGGTATTAAAGAACACTGAATGTAAAATAAAGAGAAACAGGTAACCAAAAATATGAAAATTGACATATAAACATACAAACTTTATATCCTTATTAAAATATAAGAGAAAAAACACTGAATTTAATGAAAGTATCCATCAAGAACTAATAATTTTTTCTATACTACATATTATTAAAGGAAAATAACATTCAAATATAGAATAACTTTGTGGAATACTGCTGGTTCATGCTTTTAATCCAAGCACTCAGGATGCAGAGACAGATAGATGTTTATGTTCAAGGCCAGCCTGTCTAAAAAGTGAATTCCAGGATAGCCAGGGCTACACAGAGATATACTGTCTCAAAACAACAACAATGACAACAACAACAATAACAACAAAAACAACAAGAACAAAAAGCATAGAATAACTGTGAGAATTTGCTCATTGAGGAAACCTAGATTCCCCTCACCTCAATATCAGTTTTATCATGTTTGCTTATGACTGTTTCTCAGCACTTGACAGGAAGATCCTATGGCAGAAGACACTGAAAATTTTGATCATAGTGAACAGAGAACTTAAACTATATCTAGCATGTAAGTTTCCTCTGTATAGCTAGCTTTCATAGTACTAGTGGGTGCAATTCAGACTCCTACATAAGAAAGTCATCAGCAGTCTTTTCCAGTTGTGAAGTCTCAGATTTCTAAAATGATCTGCCAGACAAGATATGCCTTATAGTGTCATATGGCATGATATAATGGGAGAGGAAAGAAAATGTTTTTAGATTAAATTTGTTGTTTGCTGTATAGGTAATGTCTTATGCCTATCTGCTAAACCTGATCGAGAGTATGTAGCTGGGGAAGTGATAGACCCTATAGGGACTTTTGAAGTTGGACTAAATATATGATGGCTATATGCCTGAGAGTAGAATATGGAGATTTGAATTAAAATGGCCCCTACCAGTCCATAAAGAATGATAAGATTAGTAGGTATGGCCACTGGATATATTTCAAGTATGTGTGGATTTGTTTGAAGAATTGTTACTCTAGAGAAAGGTTTTAAGGTCCTATGTAGATTCATTCAATCTCTTAACTGTAATCCCCTATAAAAAACAAAATTTAAAAGCAGATCACACAGTTCCAACATAGAATGGCACAGGATGGCTGGGGTCCATAGACTAGGAATGACAAATCACTTTAGAAGCTATGGAATGTGGCCCACTCATGGACACAGGTATAATTGTGCTGACTTAAGGCATGACTGTATAGACTACACGTTAGGAGGATGCCATGCTCTTCATGCAGTTCAGCTCTGCTTGTTGCTATCACATTTCTCTTAATCTAAGAATTGTATGAAAGCCCTAAGGGGCTTCCAGGACACACAAAATAGACACAGAAGGAATATTCCCTAATTGCCATGCCTACTCCAGTGGAGTCTACATGACAAGCCCGAAAGCTTGGCCACAGATATGAGTCATATAACTTCAAGGAAACTGGTCTCCTAGAGGTCATTGGCTCCCCTAAAAATGGAAGTGGTCCAGATTTATCTTTGTGATAGTCGATGGAGAGTTTTGCATGCTTTCTTTCTGTATTGTCTTATTGTGGGAATAGAGGTGCCACAAATGCCTAGAGTTGCAGCCAAGTCACTCCCAAAAGCTAGGGTAATGTATTATTCATGGGAAGGTTAGCAAGAACTGAACCCCCTGGTGAATACTTCTGACAAGCCCAGAAGATGAGCATAGTTTACCTAGAGCTGGCTGGTGGTGGGTTATCCATTTATACCCAGCTACTAAGATCTAGCTGACTTTACATGAAGCTGACTTTGATGTGGCCACTGCCTAGTTCTTGTCAATTACCCTGACTGATGTATTATCTAACTTCCTTTTGTCTTCTGTATTGGTTATAAAAGCCTGATGCTCATTTTGAGAAAATACACTCAGATACAGCACTCCCTTGTGTCTGTGTGTCATCTTGCCAACTCCTGGCCCACCTGATACCAGGACCTTGATTCTCCCATGGGTTGAGGGACCAAGGCTGCTCTAGGCCATGGCACCTTACTCATTCTATGAGGCTATTATCATACTGATACCTAAACCACACAAAGACTCAGCAAAGAAAGAGAATTTCTGACAAAAATTTACTTATGAACATTGATGAAAAATTATTTCATAAATACTGCAAACTTCATATAAGAAGATACCTAAAACATCACCCACCATAACCAAAGAGCCTTCACCAAGGAATGAAGGGATGGTTCAATATAAAAATTCCAGCAATGTAATTCATCATATAAACAAACAAACAAACAAAAAAAAACAAACCAAAAAAACAGGATCATCTCATTAGCTGCAGAAAAAGCCTTTGACAAAATTCAGCGCACCTTCATTTTAAAAGTCTTGGAGAAAGCAGGGATACCGGATGCATATCTATTCATAATAAAAGAAATATACAGTGCAGCAAGCCAATAACTAACAACAAACTAAACGGAAATGAACATAAAACAATTCTACTAAAGTCAGTGACCAGAAAAGACTGTCTACCCTCTCCAAATCTATTTAACATAGTACCTGAAATTCTGGTCAGAAGAATAAGACAAGTAAAGAAAATCAGCAACCCTCCTTTGTATAAATGATAAACAGGCTAGAAAGAAATTAAGAAAACAATTCCCTACAAATGGCCTGAAATAACATAAAATATACTGGTGTGATTCTAGCCAAGCAAGTAAAAGACATGCATGAAACGAACTTCAAGTCTCTGAAAAAGGAAATTGAGGATGATATCAGGAGGCGGAAAGATCTCCCATGTTCATGGACCAATGTGATTAACATAGTAAAAATGGCTATTTTACCAAAGCAATCTACAGATTCAATGCAACTCCCATCAAAATTCCAACACAATTCTTTAGAGACCTTGAAAAAAACAATTCTCAACTTTATTTGAAACAACATCAAAAACAACAATGCAGGATAGGTAAAATAATCCTGCACAATAAAAGAACTTCTAAAGGTATTACCATCTATGACTTTAAGCTATACTACACAGAAATAGTAATAAAAAGCCTCATGGTAATGGCGTAAAATCAGACAAGTTAATCAGTGGAAGAGCCAGAAATGAACATATCTACAAACTTGTTTTTTTGACAAATTAACCAAAAACATACAATGAAAGCACCTTCAATAAATGGTGCTTGCCTAACTGCATGTCTGCTTGTAGTAGTGCACAATTAGAATCATATTTACCACTTTGCACAAAACTGTAGTCCAAGTGGATCAAAGACCTCAATATAAAACCAAGCACACTAAATATATTAGAAGAGATTATGGGAAATGTGTTTGAACATATTGGTACAGGAGATCAATTCCCGAACAGGACACCAAATAGATCAGGCACTAAGATTAACAATTATTTTATGAGATCTCATGAAATTGCAAAGCTTTTGGAAGATTGTGCACACAATCAACAGGACAAAATGGAAGCCTAGAGAATTAGCAAATATCTTCACTAACCTATGTATGATTTAGGACTAATATCCAAAATATAGAAAAAACTCATAAAACAAGACATCAATAAACCAAATAACCCACTTAAAATGGGGTACAAAGCAAAACAGTATTCTCAACATAGGAATCTGAAATAGCTGAGAAGCAGTTAAATGTTGAATGTTCTTAGTCATTGGCAAAATGCACATCAAATTGACTATGAGATTCCATCTTATATGGATTAGAATAGCTAAGATCAAAAACCCAAGTCAAGTGACAGTATATGGTTGGCAAGGATGTGGAGCAAGGGAACACTCCTCCATTGCTGGTGGGAGTGTGAATTTCTACAACAGCGTTGGAAATCAATTTGGTGCTTTCTCAGAAAATTGGGAACATTTCTACTTCAAGAGTCAGCTATAGCTATAGCACTCCTGGGCATATACCCAATAGATGCCACACTATACTACAAGAACACTTGCTAAACTATGTTTATAGCACTTTTATGATAGTAGCTAGAAACTGGAAAAAAAAACCTAGATATCCCTCAACTGAAGAATGGCCAATTAATGACTGGCCCAACTTGAATGTAAGTTGAATGTAACTTGAACCCATGAAAGATTGCCAATTTCTGAGGTATTAGAGGTAATATGCTATGTTGGCAGAAGAAGCCCCTAGAATAACCATCTCTGGAGAGATTCCAGCAGCTGATGGAAATACATGTAAAGACCCATAAGCAAACAGCAAGTAGTGCTTGGGGGATAGTGTCTAAGAATGGAGGATATATTTAAGTGAGTTGGAGGGGTCGAGGACACTAAAAGAATACAAATAAAGTCAACTAATCTGGGCTGGTGGTGGTCTTACAGAGACTCAACCACTAAAAAGGAGCACACAGAGCGTGGAACTAGGATCCTCAAAGTTTTATAGAAGGTATCGATCTTGGTCTTCATGTGGGCTCCCTAAAAATCAGAGTAAAGGTTATCTCTGACTTGGTTGTCTACCATAGGATCTCTTCCCCTAAATGGACTTTAGTGAGAGTAGTTCCACTTAGGCCTACTGCAACTGGATGTTCGAAGGTCAGATGGTACTGAAGGGGAGCCTCCCTTCTCCTCAGAGAAAGGGATGGGATAATTGGGGGTATGATTGACATATGGTATGATTATATATATATGATGAATATACACACACACACAAACACACACACACACATATATATATATGATGGTAAAAATGTTAAATGTTATAGGACTAAGAGATTGCTTAGGGATTAGATTTAAGGGCCAGAGCAGAACATGGGAAGGAATTCATGCCTGTTACTGTAAGACTGTTCCTATATCATGGGAAGTCATAGGCCTTGGAGAACTGAATTCTACTACCTAATTAAAATTTCAGTACAAGCATATATGTATGTGTGTGTGTGTGTGTATGTGTGTGTGTGTGTGTATGTGTGTGTGTGTATGTGTGTGTATGTGTGTGTGTGTGTGTGTGTTCATCACAGATACAACTATCAGCTATAATCACAGAAGCTTCTATTTCTAGTGAACTTCAGTGAATTCAGAAACTTGTGTCTATACAAAACGTACTCAAATAAGTGAATAGTTTTTAGTTTTAGAGATGACATTTTGATATCACTCTTTAAGGCTTTGGAAACATTGAGAAAGATGAAACAGAAAGAATATAGGAGACGGAAGATAGTGAACATAAGAGCTCCAAAATATCATCCTCTAGCTGATATATAAAACTACAACAATGGACTTACACTGATTATAGTTGATTGCAGTCTGTCTGCAGAAAACTGGATTTGTCCACAGCTCAATGTTGATGGAGGAAGGAATCGGGAAGCTTTATCCCTTACTGCTTGACTTTTTCCTATGGGAAGATACAAGGAAAGAGGGAATTGATCCTTTAAATTGTATGCTTACTGCTTACCTTATCAATTTCCACTGAATACATCACATCTGATTGACACAATGTTGCATATGATTAAATTTAATGTGTCACATAATGAAACCAAAAATCCTGAGTCTAGGATAGAAATAAGTGGGATAAGAAAGTGTGGGAGATCAGAAGCCAAAATAAATTGTATGTGTATATAAAATTGTTAAAGCATTAACTTAATAAGCAAGAGAAAGAAAGTAACAATAAAAACATAGATTGGAATTTTTCTACATAAAATGTAAGAAGGAAAAATAAAACTTCTTATAAAACTAATGCAAAAAAGCTTTGAAAATATTCTTCATGAAAGTGATCAGAAATAATAGAATAGTATTCTTATTCTCATAGGTCATCAAATAATGCACATTGAATTCCACACTTCTATATACTCAGTTGTTAAGCCTTGCTCTCTTGGAATTATAATTAGAGTAAAAGAGATGTTCTAGTGGGAAGCACTGGATATTAAGTACCTATGATACCTATACTTGACTGTCAGACTCAGCCTGTGACTAACTCCTTCATGTTCATTGTATGTTAAGATGAAACATCATCCAACCAAAGATTTGCATTCTACCAAAGATGATCATGGTTTTCCAGGAGCCTGTTGAATCCTAAGGCAGCCAATCTTGTACAACATCCAGGTGAGATTCTGAGGATCATTGTCAGTAAGGTAGTAGATACAATATAATCATGGTATATTACAGAGAACTTTGAAAATAAAGGCAGAGGCTTACAATTCTATCCTTTGAGGAAGTAAGAACATGCAACACAATTTATGAAAAATAGGAGTTTTTATATCACTTGTCAATTGTTGGTTAATGGGTTTAACATATATATTTATACTGCAATGCACATATAAGGTTAAATAGAAATTTGGAGTATATTTAGCCCTTGACTGCCAGTCCTTCTTTAAATATCTTTGTATATTCTAATATGCATCAGAAGACAGGAAGGTAGTTCTGTCAATTGTGCATGCTTTGAGAACTGGAGAGGAAGGCAGATATATACAAAGCAGAATCTTGAATCTTCCTAGACAATGTCAAATATTTTAAACTGAAAAATCTCAGACTATGAATAAAAGTAGTATGTTAGTTATATGTACTAATACTAAGAGACTTGATAGCCATGGAAAAATGTGCCTCTTGCTATTAATTACAACATTTAAACACCAGAAAATGAATTTTGTTTACTGATTAAAAATAGGATGTAAGCCTAACTTGTAAGGCTGGGAAAAATCAGATATTTTAAGTAAAAACTTCATTTTTTTTTTTTTTTTTTTGGTTTTTGGAGACAGGGTTTCTCTGTGTAGCCCTGGCTGTCCTGGACTCACTCTGTAGACCAGGCTGGCCTCGAACTCAGAAATCCGCCTGCCTCTGCCTCCCAAGTGCTGGGATTAAAGGCGTGCACCACCACTGCCCGGCAAACTTCATGTTTTTATAGAGAAGAATGCATTCTGATAACTAAAAAAGATAAGCCATTGCTGCCTTCTTTGAAAATTAGTCTGAAATGGACTGTAAATTATTTTGATATAGCAATAATTTTCATAGATCTTTCATATACTGTAAATACACAGCTATCTAAAAAAAGGATGACATGATTCTGAACTGAGCTTCATTTAAAACTGGTTACCACTGAGAGGAGAATAGCCAGGTTTCTGATTTAGTTGAACTTTCTCAGTATTTCTAAAATTAATAGTCAGAAATATATTTCTGATGTGGTTCATCAATACAATAGCTACTTTCCTATTTAATAAGAGTAGAAATTCATTGCTCTTCATAATTATACTCCTTCTTTCTTAACATCTAGACTTCTAAATTTCTGTTAATCTGTCTCTACCAAGAAACTACTAATTGTTTAACAAGAACTCAGTATTTCATTATTTATATTATTTTGACAATTTTCAACTGTAATATTATTATATCTTTCTTTGTAATCTATCTTTCACTGATATCTGTACAAACACAATGATAGTCCCAAAGTTTCTGTTGAACATACAAGTACATAACCAGAACATCACTTATATAGGCTGCCTGTCTCAGGTATGTTTTATCTTGACATTTTGTGTTTTAAAAAGCTGTCTTCTCACTGTGGTGGCTTATGACCGCTATGTGGCCATTTGTCGACCTCTAAGATATAAAATCATTATGAACCCCTTCTTATGCATTTTCCTAGTATTACTTTCCCTGATTATCAGGACTATAAGTATACTACTCCATACTTCTCTGGTGTTGTGATTGTCCTTCTGCACAGGACAGAAGGTCCTCAACTTTGTCTGTGAACTTGGTCAAATCATCACCCTTGCCTGCTTTGATACATTTGTCAATATTCTTTTCATTTATACTGCGACCATTGTATTTTCAGTTATCCCACTCTCTGGGATCATTTTATGTTCAAATCGTGTCTTCTATTCTGAAGATACCATCAGTTGGTGGAAGGCATAAAGCATTTTTCACTTGTGGGTCTCATCTTTCAGTGGTATCTTTATTCTATGGGACTTGTTTAGGTGTATACATGAATGCTTCAGTTTCTAACTCTTCCATTAGCAATGTAATAGCATCCATGATGTACAGTGTTGTCCCTCAAATGCTAAGTCCTTTTATCTACAGTTTTAGGAGCAAAGAAATCAAGGGATCCTTGAGGCAGCTCATCATTGGGATCATTTGTTTTCCATAGTTTTTTTTGTTCTAATTTACTGAGGTATTAAATCATTGGATATAATTCCAATTGAAGGAAAATATATAGACCTGTCTTAAAGGCAGAAATGTGTAGCTATTGGATGTAAAAAAAAGCTTCAAGAGGATGGAAGAGGAGGATGAAGCCAAGATGGAGCAGAACCACGTGGCCAGGAGAAACTGCAGTTTTGAGAATGGAACCTAGGACAACATGCATCTAGGCAAGCACTCTCCACAGAGTGTGAGCCCACTTGATGTCTCATTTCCGATACGAACCACTCCAAGCTGGAAGGTCTCCCTGGACACAGTTCTGATGTTCATCTCCTCTGCCTCTCATTATTATCTAAGGAGACTTTCCTTGTGTCTTAGTCAGGGTTTCTATTGCTCCACAAACATCATGACCAAGAAGCCAGTTGGGAAGGAAAGCATTTATTCAGCTTACATTTCCACATTGCTGTTTATCACCAAAGGAAGTCAGGACTGGAACTCAAGCAGGTCAGGAAGCAGGAGCTGATGCAGAGGCCATGGAGGGATGTTCCTTACTGGCTTGCTTCCCCAGGCTTGCTCAGCTTGCTTTCTTATACAATCCAAAACTACCAGTCCAGGGATGGCACCACCCACAATGGACCCTCCCACCCTTGATCACTAATTGAGAAAATGCCTTACAGCTGGATCTCATGGAGGCTTTTCCTCAACTGAAACTCCTTTCTCTGTGATAACTACAGCTTGTGTCAAGTTGACACACAAAACCAGCCAGTCCACCTTGTGTCTCACGGGACACACGAGTTGGGCTGTTTTAATCCAGCCTTACTGCTGAGAGAGGAAAGCTGAACAGAGTGCTCCACTATAGCACCTGTCTTTTGTGGAGATTCTAAATTGGGCAAGAAGTGACCTGAGCTAACCATGCTTCTTCCAAAGCTACTTTTCAAGAAGAGAGCATTTGAGGACAAAAATTGAATTATAGGAGCAGAGAGAGGGAAATGAGATGAAGCTATTTTTGAACAGTGGCTGAAGATATGCTTGGAAAGAGAGACGACTGTCACAGGTTTGAGTTCCCAGAAGCGGACTTTGCTTCATGGATTCTGGCATAAGGCATTTATTAAAGAAGCTCTTCCAAGAGAAACTGGCCAGAGAATACGTGCTGTGGGACAAAGAGAGGGAAGAGGCTGAGCACCGAGAAGCCTTTAGTGCCCCAGTAATTTCTTACTGCCTTACCACACACTGGTGACAATGTCCTTATCATCTCAGTGTTTGAAAAACCACAAATTCTACCTGCCCTTGGTTCTAACCTGCAGTCTGAGCTTCCTGAGCCATGGCCAGGTGAACACTAACGCCATATGCTTCAATGCTTCCATCACTATGAGCAGCCCTTGTCCCAGGCTGCTACTATGGACAGAACCACCTCCTGATCCTTTCCTTCCACAATAGGCTAACATCCCCTTGATAGGGTGGGTTAGAGCAAAGCTCCGCTTCTTAGTCTTTCTATCACAACAATGCAAAAACAGGAACACAGGTACACAGCAGCTACCCTTAACCATGCATCTATAAGTTCATAATATGGAAATTCCAACCCCAACCGGCAAAGACTCAGCTATGCACCTGGAGAGACAGGAGAACTCAGAGGCAAGATCCAGGCTACTAGATCTGAACACCCCAAAGAATTTCTTAGAGCTTTTATAGGTCAAGCAACAGTATGGCCACCTGAGGGTGATCTCTGAGTCCTGTGCCCACCAAAAGGAATTTTATAGGAACAAACTCCTCATTCTAATATACATGCCATCTATCACAAGTACTTCAGAAATACTGAAACTCTAATTTCAAATATAATAATTAGTTTATATAGAAGATAGCCAATTCACACCTTATGTTTTGCTCAATATCTATCTGGTTTTAGACGTTGTAGATAATCTCAAATCTGCCAGATGTCAGAGGCAAAACTCTGAGTATCCTCCTAATATAAAGCGATTACACTGAAAATATAGAATGCCTAACACCCAGGAAGCTAACAACTAAGAGTCTGAGAAAGTTCTGAAAGTGATAATATTCAAAAGAATTCTCCAAAGTATTATAGTTGCATCAAAGTTCCTGAGAGAATTCATTCTTTTTGAAGTTGTTATGTTGATCAGGACTAATCAGATCAGGATGCAGCAACGGAAGCCATCACATGGAAGGGATCTGGTTTTGAAGCTCTCTTTGATTTACTTCGTTTTGAATAAATTTATTGATTCAGCAAGCTACAGTTCAGTGAAGTTATCTTTTCATGCTCTTCATTAACAACCTATTTGAGCAAATAGAACCTTTTTCACATCATTCCCTTTAAACTCATAGAATATCTGCTCTCAATCCATTATAATATATTTTTCTAAGAAGTTGGATACAAAAAAATATTTTGCCATTACTTGGAGAATATTTGCTTGGAGTTAAGTAATAAAGTCATCTGTTTGGATATAAATACCCAACAAAACCTAATTATATGTAATATTTTTTGAGAACAGAGAGCTTAGATTAGTAAGATCAGTTTTTTTTTTAAATCTGTACATGTCTTCTCAAAAATAATATTCTGGACATTTGTAGAGTGGACACCTATCCTTTATATATGCCTGGACACCTTTTTCCAACAGTTTACACCTATTAACACTGATAAAGTAAGTCTCAATTTTGGTTATTTATTTGTTATTCTTCTGATATTTCCCCGACTCACCTTTTTATGTCATTTAGTAACTATTACTTACATTTTTAAATAGATTTATATCATGAGTAGTGGCAACTAAAATGTCCTAGTCTTTAAATTTGTATTGAAATGTGGGTAAAATTTTGTTCTACTGTAAATAAACTTGTTGGAAGGTGTCCTTTAAAGTTTTATGTTCAGGTAATAGCTGTATATTTATGGTAAAATTGTTATCTTCTTGAACTTAATTGCCTCATTTGACAAATTCAGCTCCCTGTCTAAATGTATGTATCCAGTCTTTTTTTACAATTTTTTTCACTTGAAAATTACACTTCCTTCTAAGATATTGACATTTACTAATATTTCTGACATTTATAAACAGTGTAGGCTAGGTTTACTCCAGTTTATCTTATGGGATCTTTCCTGTGGTCCTACTCACACATTTCAACGACGTGGGCACTAGAATTTGCATGTAGTATATTTTTTTTTGATTCACACAAAACATATAAGTTTCTTGTTCTTAACTCTTTCTAAAGCTGTTGCCCTTTTTTCCTATTTGGGAAATAACATAATTTAAGTAATTGAAATAAGAATAATAGTAACTGAAAGATAATTCTTATGTCAATTTTTTAAAATTGCTAATGAAATTAATAACTGCAATGTCTAAGTCTTCAAAAAATTTACCCTGGGTGATATTTAAATGATACCTCCTTCTATATTCTACCACCTTTTAAATATTTTAAAACCTTCAATGATGAAAAATGGCAATGCACTTTTGTTCAAATGAAAGTTTTCATTATAGCTTCACACTGACACTTCAAGACACCTAATCTAATACTGTTCATAGACAAATAGAAGTGATCATATGATTAAACTCTACTCTGAGGTCAAATGGTCTTGTTTATCCCTTGAATGAATAAAAGTATCTCAAGGGATTTCTTACTGTCATATCTACAATCTCAAACCTTGCCAATTTATGCCAAACTTTTTAATAGGAATATCTGCTGTGTAATAATTTCTCAGGCATACAAAATTCTGTCTTGCAGGGACACTTACTATGACTTGGAATGTTTCAAAAGAAAGTGAAACACCTCACCATGCAGGGATCAAAAGATTGTAAAGGAATGCTTTCTAATAGTCAGAAAGTACACAGCACAGGATTGAGAGTCCTCACTGCTGACCAGATGCACAGGTCCCTCCTTTCCTAAGAATATATATGCAGTAAGGTCTACTGAGGAGATTCAGCAAAGGCCAGCTTCCTGGAGGAGGCTCAGACAATTCAAGATGCCTAGAAGTGCCTCAGAGAGGCAGTCTGACCAATGGAAGTGCCTGCAATTTATGCATAAGTTTGAAAGTTCCACTTCTGTTATGGGCTTTTCATGACACATTTGTACTTGAGTCATTCCTACTCCTAAAAGAAACCCTAGTGGGTTAAAAGACTAATCTGAAAGGAGTTAAAATTAATCCTACTCCAATACTTAAGTGATTAATTTCAGTAAATTCATTGTTTTACCATGTTCAACATCAATTGCATTGTTACTTTGGTCTCTCACCTTTTCCATATCAGAAATGACTGCATGTTAGTTTACATTTTTTCAAGTATCATGTCCCTGAAATATGTGTATGTTGCCTCTACACAATTATTCTTCTACTGGAATTTTAAAATTTCACAATTATCCAGCACAACTATAACAGTGTGCCTCCCTTATGTATCACAAATCCATCCACCATGCAAAAGTTGTCTTATGTCTATGTTTTTCCTTAGAGTTTTTTCCTGATATTTCTCAGTGATAATGCAGACACATTCATTCACTGAGGCTGTATTAGATAATGAGGTCTAACATAACTGTGAAATAAAAAGTTCTGTGCAGGGAATAAAATAATAGAATAATACATCTTCAAGTACTATTATTTAATGGGTTTGTGAGTTATATGTAAAAACCAAAATCATTTAACTTCCAAAATAATAGGTTTGAGGAATGTTTCTGGAACATTCCATATGATACTAGGTAAGCTAGTAGCATATGGGCATGCAAAAATGGAGCTGATCATGTAGATCACATAGAATAAATATTTCTACACAACAAAAGAAAAGTCTCACACAAATAATAGAAAAAACTAGCAAATGCACAGATCAACTTGTACAGAAAAAATGACAATATGCTTTTATCTAGAATATATAAGTATGAAAAAAGCAGAATAATAGAATCTGAAATAGTCTATATTAAAATGTTCTAAATGTCTTAGTGGGTATCCACGTCAGTGAACTCTTTGTTGGATAAGCCTGAGAATCCAAGTTAGATCTCTCATACCCTGTTAAAAACCAGTTACAGTATTGTATGTATATGGAATGCCAGTGCTTGAGGAAGAGGAGGGGGAGGAGGAAGAGAAGGGAGAGGAGGAAGAGGAGGAGGAGGAGGAGAGAAGGAGAAGATGAAGAAGAAGAAGAAAAGAAGAAGAAGAAGGAGGAGGAGGAGGAGGAGGAGGAAGAGGATTATTTTTTCTTTCTTTCTTTCTTCCTTCCTTTATTTATTTATTTATTCATTTATTTTTATTTATTTTTACACTGCAGATTTAATTTCTCCATCCTAGTTCACCTTCTGACTGTTCCACATCCCATACCTCCTCCATATCCCCTATCTCTTCGAGGATGTCCCCTCACTCAACCCCAACCCAACCAGGCCTCTAAATTCTCTGAGGCCTCAGTCTCTTAAGGCTTAGGTACATTTTCTTGAGGCTCACCAACAGCCATTCCAGTTTATTTAACAAGATTTGGTAAGGAACAATGTCTAAAAATAAATGTAGAGAATGCTTGAGAAAGATATACCAAGTCAATATGTGTCTTATATGGGCATATGCACAGACAAGCATGGGTACATGAACTATAATGCGAATATACATATACAGTAAGGCAATGGACTAAGCCTTTGAGAAGACATTTCTCCAATGACTACAGAACATAAAAAAATAAAGTATACAAGAAAATGTGAAAAAAAATTAATATCAGTAACTAGAGAACTCTGCCACATAGTGGAGAAGATGTCACATTGGAATATTTCTATAGCTCGAGATACCCTGGAGAATGAGAGAGTTCATCAAGTGAGACCTAAGCTACAAAGTCCATAGACACAGAAGTGAAAGATATTACCACTTACTAAGTAAAGCACATAAAGAAACTACATCATCATATCACAATTACTTATGGTAAAAAATAGGCATGTGTTGCATCAGAAAGAGATGTATACTTTTGAAATGTTTGTGAGAATGTAGTACCATGGAATTTTTTTTTGGAGTAAATACATTTATTGATACCCATTTTACATGTAGTTCAATGAAATAATCTATAAACATAAAAGCATTTTTCCTTTGGATATCACCGTGGTCCATGTAAATTCTCAACAGTCAGTCATCTGCAGGAAGTGCTCCAAGCCTCACTGCTAGGTTACAGACCTGAGTACATTTCACTCACCAGAGGCACTGTCGCACTCAAGGGGCCCAGAGGCTTTGGAATGTGACTACTGGGCATGTGTAGAAAAGAAAATGTGAAAGCCTAAATCAGTGGGAAGGGTATCAGCCATGAACAACAGAGAACAATTATGAATTCATATCTCAAGCAAAGGAAGGTACCACAGCTGACACTTGGTATCAGATGACCGCAGAGTAGGTAGAGCAGCACACCTCACACAGTAGGTAGAGGAAGCTCCCACCGCATGCTTCCTCCAACCCCCAGAGGACAGTCCGCAGGAGCCCTTAGGGTCATCTGTGGTCAAAAACAATTCTTAAAGAGCCTACATAGCATAGAATAAAAGCCATGGCATCAAGATTAAAGAAAAATGAGCTAAGTACTCCAGTAACATAATGAGTTTGTCCCTTCACTGTGGGGGGGGGGGCTGTGGGGAAAGCTTTTCTGTCTTAAATTCCCTTTGTTATATTGTGCATGATCATAATCAAATGAGGAGAGCACATCCACTGCTACCCAAACCACAGGTGTGGAAAATCACTTCTATTTCAAAGCTTTTTCAACACATCCAGGGAACTGATGCTGCCCTTGCCGAGCCTGGCTCTTCCCGATGCCACACAGAAGCTTCCTCTTTTCTTCAGGACACATCCTTTGCTTCGTCTTCTGAATCGGCAAGCTAACGCACTTCCAAGGTCTTAGAGGTACAGTGAGATCTGAGCTCTGAAAGGCAGTGTTAGAACGTAAGCAAAGCAAGTCTTTAGATACTACTCAAGTGAAGGCCTAGGGGAAGCATATAAAACTCACTTTCCTACTGTTTTAGGCTGGAAATGACCGCGACATTCACTGGTAAAGATAGAATAACTGGTTATCATCTCCAGGTCCAAAAATTCCAATTTTTTGTTTTCATTTGTTTATTTTGTTTTTTGTTTTTGCTGTTTTTGTTGTTGTTTTGGTTTTGGTTTTTCCAAGACAGAGTTTCTCTGTGTAGCCCTGGCTATCCTGGAACTCACTCTGTAGACCAGGCTGGCCTTGCACTTAGAAATCCTCCTGCCTCTGCCTCCCAAATGCTGGGATTAAAGGCGTGTGCCACCACTGCCTAGCTGGAATAAATGTTAATAGTCATGAATATAGGAAAAGATAAAGTAGAGTGAACATACAGAATGATGATTACACTGCCATGAAAGCCATAGAATATTGTCATTGATGTGATCTCATGGGTGACTCTTTTAATGATGCTGTGTTGTATTTATAGGCAGGAGCCTAGAATGGCTGCCCTCAGAGAGGCCCAACAAGCAGCAGACCAAGACAGGTGCAGACACTTATGCCCATCCAGTTGGAAAAAAGCCTGGGACCACTGTGGTTGAATTATGGAATGGCTAGAAGAAATTGCCTTCCTATGGGAGGAGGCTAAGCCCATAGGAAGACCAGCAGTCTCAACTATCCTGGACCTCCAAGATCTCTCAGACACCGAGCCACCAAC
>NW_022196906.1:13628985-13639748 GCF_008632895.1 Mastomys coucha
CCTTGTGGTTTGTGGGTTGTTCTTCCTGTATTCCAAACTTCTGGGCTAATAACCACTTATCAGAGAGCCCAGAATCTATCCCACAACTTGCTAGGGAGATGTCTTCTGCTCTTTGCTCTATGAGCAGAGGCAAAATCAACTGGATAGCCTCACGCTACCCCACCATAAAGATGAAATGTATAGGCCCTTAGTGACTTTGCTTATAGCTCCCTACCATTATGGTGACATGGTTCACCCTTGCAAAGGTGTAGGGGAGAAGCTGGAGACTTTTTTAATAAACAGGTGGATCTTTGATCTCTCTCTCTTTCTTTCTCCCTTTCTCCCTCCCAACAGGGGCTCATGGAGACTGAACAACCAGCCAAAGAATACACAGGAGCTGGACCTAGGGCTCTGTCTCTCTCTCTACGGTAGGAGATCCACATTAGAGATAGGGATTTTCTCTTTGAGCTTGCAGGAACAATAGAAAAGGGGCTGGCCAGACACAGGTGAAACAGTATTCTAGTTAAAAGAGTTGAGTTGTCCTCTTGGGTTTGGAGGAACTCCAAAGAAAGGTAAACTAGCTCAGCAGGAGACACAAATAGAAACAGATTTCTTTTTTTGTTTTTTTTTTTTTTTTTTTTTTTTTTTTTTTTTTTTTTTTTTTTTTTTTGTTTTCGAGACAAGGTTTCTCTGTGTAGCTCTGGCTGTCCTGGAACTCACTCTGTAGACCAAGCTGGCCTCCAACTCAGAAATTCGCCTGCCTCTGCCTCCCAAGTGCTGGGATGAAAGGCGTGCACCACCGCCACCCAGCAGAAAAAGATTTCTAAAGAGCTAGAGGTTTATAGATATTTTGTATGTAGTTAAGAAAATAAAGATAATTTAAATGGTTAACAGTCTCTGGAATAAGAAAGCACAATGCAAGCTCCAAAACGTGAAAGCAATCAAAACTTCTTCCTAGCTATTAGAAACATGAGCCAGAACAACCAGCATAGGCATGCTAACCCTAAGGAGACAGTGGCATCACAATAGCTTGGCAGTAACTAGCACCTCTCTAATTGTTCTTAAGACCCATTAAAAAAGAGGGAAAGCTTCCCTAGAAATAGAAAGCTAGGTAATTACCCACAGCAAAAGAAGTTATAGATCTTGAAGGGGAACCTAAAACCACCACTTCCTCACTACATTATAAACCTTTGTCCATAGAAATACCTACTGATAAACATAGTCCTCACCCACAATCTAGAAAATATCCCTTTGCAACAGAGGCTGTGATAGAAAACTACAAGAAATAAAAATGCAGAATTGTGAAGTTCAACTCCAGTGGATGCATATACCAAACAACTCCTTCACCTAAGACTCAGAGATCATTGCAGAATATAGAGCAGAATGATGAAGATCTGTGAAATTTCTGTAAGATTATATATCCTAGTAAATTCAGAGCAATACCCATAAAGTCTCATGAAAACAATAGCCCAAATATAAGCAGATTTGCAAAACAATAATAAACATTTTTTAAGTGGATGGGATAAATACCAGGAGACCTTATGTCTATAATGCTGAGAGTCTAAGAAATAATCTTAAAAACGCAAACAAACAAAAATAAAACCTGTAACTTTACATATACAAATTTATGGCAAACCTTGACATATGCATACTATTTGCATCACACACACACACACACACACACACACACACACACACATGTGTGTAACAAAGATTTATGAAAAAGTAGTCTGCATGGATTATAATGCATTAGAGTAAGCAGAAATACATAATCATCCCATTAAGAGAACAAATAAGTGCTCTTCCTCTGGATTAATTTAATCAAGAATGAGTCTATATTTTAATTTTCTACTTCATTTTCATTGTGCTTTTCATTTAATTGTACCTTTGATATTCTGCCTGTTTGTTGTGTGAGGCAGAATCTCTGCCTATTTGAAGTCTGTCATTTTTGTCTTTGTGTTTCTGTGTGTCTTCTCCCTCTGTGTGTATTTCTGTTTCTCTGAGTGGTGTCTGTTATGTCTCTTTGCTAATGATGTTTAATTCTAACAAAGCAATTTACTCTGTATTTATTGAACAGCATAGAAAGCACTATATAAGTAGAGAATTATTTTCAACTTACATATCTACTTCTTTCAGGAAATGGAAAACGTGTTACTTTGGGTTTAGGTCATGGAAGGGTAAATAACTTGTACTCTTGTCATAAGCATTTCCACCACATGAGAAATTCAATCTAAGTTTATCCTTACATTGTTCTCTTAAGCAAACAGCATGAATTCACAGTAGAGTAGAAGTTTTAAGTCTTAAGCAACCTATATTTAATTCTAAAGATGAAAATCAACAAAAGTTCTAGTCTCTTATGATTCAAGAAATATTTTTAGAATAATTCATTGCAATAGGAATCCATGAATGAATTTAAAGTACATAAAGCAGGATTATATGAGAAGATTTGGAACGAGAAAAGGATGGGGAAAATGATGCAATTATATAATAAACTTAAAATGTAGGAATAATCATTTTTTAAAATACTCCATGCTGAACAAATTAAGACACAGAATTTCTTCACTAAGATAGAACTTCTTATAAAAATAAACCTGATGAATTTACAGATTACATTATATTTAAAATGAAATGCTAATTATTTGTAGAATCTGACCTAATAAAAGAGATAGTAAAAATATTAATTTATTGTTGCAAAACACTGGGTAATTATGAGATACAAAGATATTCATTAGTTATTGAGGTCCTATGAGGGGTGTAAATTGATTATAATGCTTTAGTTTTCATCCTAGATCATAGTTATATACAGAAACAAAATAAATGTATATGCCTATAAAACTTGTGGATACTAATTGAACAAATTGTGTTATACTTCTCAAATAAAAGTAAATAAAGAATTTCTATGCATAATATTTCTAATATATTCTAGAGATAATATTCTTAGAGGAGATTGAAAGATGGCTAAGTAGTTGACATTGTGTACTCCTCTTGTAGAGTACCAGAGTTTGTCTTGCAAGGCCCATTTCACATGGCTTATCCCTGCTTGTATTTCTAGTTCTATCTACAATAACCAATGTATTTTACTGGCCTATATAGTCACTCTACTCACAGATACACATCCGCAAACAAATACATACATACAACTAAAAATGAAACAAATTAGGTAAAAGTATAAATTTCCTCTACAACTATTTTAGGAGGCTGGAATATGACTCATTCTTTGTGTGCCTTATAGCTTTTATCACAGGAGTTTGCACATAGTTTTATAAATGCAGGTGAGTTAGTTAACTGGAAAATTTCTTAAGAAAATGGACAAGCAAGTTTCATTTGTGGGAAGGAGGTTATTCCTATGATCTTAAATGCCATAAGGAAACCATGACTTTCTGCCTCTGTTCTTACTTATTAACATCAGATACTGACATTGTAGGATGCATTATAGCTTTCTAGCAACAGATCTACTCTAATGAACTGAACTTGAAAGAGTCTGGCATATGACCTTTTGTTGATTTTTTAAGCAAAAGGACTTTTAGAAAGTCAACTCCTACATACCAAAATGACTTATCAGGGAGTTGTCATCAGGAATGATTACCTAAGCAATTGTCATCCATTGCAAGAATTCCAGTTTTGTGTTTTGGGTATTCCTATCTTCTGGGCTAATACCCACTTATCAGAGAGTGCACACCATATGTGTTCTTTTGTGATTGGGTTACCTCACTCAGGATGATATTCTCCAGATCCATCTATTTCCCTAAGAATTTCATAAATTCATTGATTTATTAGATGACTAGTACTCCATTGTGTAGGTGTACCACAGTTTCTGTATCCATTCCTCTATTGAGGGACATCTTGGCTATTTCTAGTTTCTGGCTATTATAAGTAAAGCTGCTATGAACATAGTGGAGCATGTGTCCTTATTAGATGTTGGAGCATCTTCTGGGTATACACCCAGGAGTGGTATAGCTGGGTCCTCTGGTAGTACTATGTCCAATTTCCAGAGGAATCTACAAACTGATTTCCAGAGTGGTTGTTCCAACTTGCAATCCCATCAGCAATGAAGGAGTGTTCTTCTTTCTCCACAAGCTCACCAGCATCTGCTGTCACCTGAGTTTTTTGGATATTAATCCAGAAGCTCAGAATACCCAAAATACAATCCACAAACCACATGAAACTCAAAAAGAAGGAAGACCAAAGTGTGGATACTTCGTTCCTTCTTAGAAGGAGGAACAAAATACCCATGGAAGGAGTTGCAGAGACAAACTATGGAACAGAGACTGAAGGAAGGATAATTCAGAGACTGCTCCACCTGGGAATCCTTCCCATATTCAATCAGCAAACCCAGACACTATTGTGGATGCCAGCAAGTGCTGACTGACAGGAGCCTGATATAGCTGTCTCCTGAGAGGCTCTGACAGTGCCTGACTTGTACAGAAGTAGAGACTCACAGCCATCCATTGGACTGAGCACAGAGTCCTCAATGAAGAAGCCAGAGAAAGGACCCAAGGAGCTGAAGGGTTGGCAGTCTCTTATGATGAACAATATGAGCTAACTAGTGCCCTTAGAGCTCCCAGGGACTAAAGCACCAACCAAAGAGTACACACAGTGGGAATCATGGCTCCAGCAGCATATGTATAGCAGAGGATGGCCTAGTCAGTCATCAATGGGAGGAGAAGCCCTTGTTCCTGTGAAGGTTCTATGCTCCAGTGTAGGGGAATGCCAGGGCTGGTAAGCAGGTGAGGGTGGGTTGTTGAGCAGGGGGAGGGGGGAGGGAACAGTTTTTTGTTGTTGTTGTTGTTGTTGTTTTGGTTTGGTTTTTGTTTTTTGTTTTTGGAGAGCAACTGGGAAAGGAGATACCATTTGAAATGTAAATAAAGAAAATGTCTAATAAAAATAAAATAATGTTATGTTCAATATTTTAAAAAAAAAAAAAAAGAATTACAGTTTTGCCAGGAATGTCTTGTGACTGAAGTCAGGCTAAAGCTGAGAAATTCCCAAGTTAGAGCAACCCCACAAACTCAAATTACTATCAATGAGACAGAAGTTTAGCGTAACTGTCTCCTGAGAGCCTTCATTTAGCAGCAGATGGGAAAAATTGCAATGACTCACAGTCAAAGATTAGTACTTGGGGAGTTTTGTAGAGGACATGGGAATAGAATTGAGTGAACTGAAGAGGTCAATGTCATCATAAGAAGACCTGTAGTGTCAACTGACCTGAACCAATGGGGGGTCATGGAGACTGAACAACCAGCCAAAGAATACACAGGGGATGGACCTAGGGCTTAGGGCTCTGTCTGACTTGGTTCCTTGCCATTGGATCTCCTTCATCAAACTGGACTGCCTAGTTGGGTCTCAGTCGGAGACAATTCCCTTAAGTTTATTGAATTTCCCAAGGTGGGGTGGTACACAGTACAACTTTCTTTCTCCGAGAAAAACGAGAGCGGGGAATGGGGGAAGGGGTTTGTGTAGGTCAGGAAGGAGACTAGGGGAGGCAATCAGGATATAACATGCATAAATAAGAAATTAATAAAAAAGGTTTTTTAGAAAAAAATCTCAGAAAAAAATCACTGAGTATTAACAAAAGATTACTTCAAGCTGAAAGTAGTCACCACTATGAAGCAAATACTAAATGAAATCTTTCTTATAAAAATTTTCTACAACTTTTTCCAAAATATATTATGTTTCCAAATACTCTATAACTGCCAATGTATTGTTATGTAAATAAATGAGTGCAGTTAGGAAGCTGTTAAATAGAAGGGCTTGCTGGGAATCACAAGGAGCTCACTGGAGTCTGTACCCATCATTCCCCAACCCCTCCACCCCTGAATTCCATTCCCCTTCCAGTCTGTGCTTTCTGCTGTGGCAGATTACCAGTTTGTCTACTCCTCTGAAGACACTATAGTCTGAAGTTCTTGAAGGAGTTCTACATGGAGTGCAACTGAGCAACTGAACCAACAGTCTGAAAGCCTCCTTGAACTTCTATTGCACACAGGACAAGAGACCCCACAGTCTGAAGTTCTTCCAAGAGAACAGTTACACACAGGGCAATAGCTTGACTGTCTTTCTGTCACAACAGTCTGATGCCCTCCCATAAGAGCCAGGGCAACAGGTCACAGGCAAACATGCCCTTCTGAAGACCCCACAGTCTGAGGGCCTCACAGAAGGTCTGCTACTGCCAGGGTCACAGGCCTACCAGGAGACCTGAAGCAACCCAGGGACATAAGAGTCATGCATCAGACAGAAACACCCAGACAAGCTAATACCAGGGATAACCAGATGGAGAAGTGCAAGTGTAACACCATAAGCAACAGAAGCCAATATACTTTGGCATCATCAGAACCGGAATTCTCCCATGACACCAAGCCCTGGACATACCAACATACCTGAAAGTCAGGAAGGTGACCTAAAATCCTATCCCATGAAGATAATAAATAACTTGCTGAAAAATTACAGGAAAACACAGTTAAACAGGTAGAAGCCATTAAAGAAGGAACAAATAAATCCCTCAAAGAAATACAGGAAAACACAATCAAACAGGTAAAGGAATTGAACAAAGTAGTGCAAGACCTAAAAGTGGTTGTAGAAATAATAAAGAAAACACAAATGGAGGTAATCCTTGAATTGAAAACCTAGGAAAGAGGTCAGAAATTACAGATGTAAGCATTACCAACATTATACAAAAGATAGAGGGGAGAATCTCAGGTTTAGAAGATACCTTAGGAGATATTGACACATCTGTCAAAGAAAATTCAAAACATAAAAATCCTAACCCAAAACATGCAGGAATCCAAGACACAATGAAAAGACCAAATCTAAGAATAATATGCATAGAGGAGAGTGAAAATTCCCAGCTTAAAGGACCTGAAAATGTCTTCAACAAAATCATAGAGGAAAAAAAACCTAAGGAAAGAAATAGCCATAAATGTACAAGAAGCCTATAGAACACCAAATAATTGGACCAGAAAAGAAAATCCTCTCCTTACATCATAATCAAAACACTAAAAGCACAGAACAAAGAAAAAATATTAAATCTGCAAGGAAAAAAGACTAAATAACATATCAGAATTACACCAGACTTCTCAACAGAGACACTAAAACCCAGAAGAGCCTGTATAGAGGTCATGCAGACCCTAAGCAAACACAATTGCCAGCCCAGGCTATTATAACCAGCAAAAATCTCAGTCAATATAGAGAGAAATTCAAAATATTCCAGGACAAAACCAAATTTAAACAATATCTATCTATTAATCCATCCCATAAAGGATTCTAGAAGGAAAACTAACACAAAAAGGGTACCTACAACAACAACAACAAAAAAAAAAACCACAAGATACTAATCATCTAACAACAAAGCCAAAAGGAGATAATCATATGCACATAATGCCACCTATAGCAACAAACATAACAGAAACTAATAATTATTTGTCTTTAATATATCTCAATATAAAAACACTCGATTCCCCTATAAAAAGACATAACCTAACATACTGCATATGCAAACAGGATCCAACATTATGCTGCATACAAGAAACACACCCCAATAACAAAGATACAACCTCAAAGTAAAACGCTGGAAAAAAAGACTTCCAGGCAAAAGATTCCAAGAAAGAAGCTAGAGTTACCATCCTAATATCCAATAAAATAGATTTCAACTAGAAGTTATCAAGTGTGATGAAGATGAGCACTTTATATTCCTCACAGGAAAATCCACCAGCAGAAAGCTTCAATTCTGAACATATGTGCCCCAAATGCAAGGGGTCCATATTCATAAAAGAAACTTTACTAAAGCTCAAAACACACATTGAAATCCACACAATAATAGTGGGAGACTTCAACACACTACTCTCACTAATGGACAGGTCATTGAAACAGAAACTAAACAAAGACACAGTGAAACAAATACAGCTTATGAATCAAATGGATTTAACAGATATTTATAGAAGATTTAACCCTAAAACAAAAGAATATACTTTCTTCTCAGCCCCTCATGGGACCTTCTTCATACTTTACCTTGTCTTCGGTCACAAAACAAGGCTCAACTGATACAAGACTGCATCTGTCCCGCAGTTTCACAAACTGGGTTCTCTCTTGGCTGAAAGGAGAAAAGGACCTGAAACACAGAGTTTGAGAACAAAAAGACACAAAGCCAAGTTGAGTCCCAATCAAGGCTTGCCACTTTACTTTTGGGGTTCAGCATTTATAAGTACACAAGAAAGTGAAACTGGATCTCTAGGTTACAATGACATTTGCATAACAAACAATGTGGGAGGAGTCAGGAAACAGTTGGAACAGAGTCAAGGGTAAGTCAAGAGGAAGCTGGGCTGCCAGGCGAGCTGCTCTTGCTCTCGAGGGCAGCGGCTCAGGGTGTCCCGTAGGTCTCGGCTCCAGGAGAGGTTGGAGGCATGGCCTGCAGTGGGGGTGGAGGTCAACAGCAGATGTCCTCAGGCACTCAGTTTGTTTACATCATGTCCTCAGCCAGCCAGCGGACTTGTCAGCCACCAGGCATATCTTCCTCCAGAATGGAACTCAGTGTAGTAGGCCTTTGTTTTAGGCACAGCAGGTGTGAGCTGACAGTCTATGGTTGTAAGCTCTGATGTTGGGAGTTGAGGCAGGAGGGAGTAACCCAACACAAGATGATTGAAATTATTCAATACATCCCATCAGATCACCAAGGACTAAGGCTGGTCTTCAGTAACAACAAAATCAACAGAAAGCCCACATACCTATGGAAACTAAACAACTCTCTACTCAAAGATAACTTGGTCAGGGAAGAAACAAAGAAAGAAAAGAAAGACTTCCTAGAATTCAAGGAAAATGGTGACACAACATAGCCAAACTTATAGGACACAATGAAAAAAGTGTTAAGAGGAAAATTCATAGCACTAAGTACTCTGATTTAAAAAAATGGAGAGATCCTACACTAGCAAGTTAACAGCACACCTGAGAGCTCTAGAACACAAAGAAGCAAACACATCCAAGAGGCAGGAAGTAGTCAAACTGTCGCGAACACTTAGGGTGACCAGCCTATGGTTTCAGCTGGTGGACGCCCCCAGCAATTATGACAGAAGACAAGGAGTCAGACGTGGTGCTAAAAGAGCTTTTATGTACTATATCAGGCTGTATCACACAAATTACACACCAAAATAACATAGCAATTACTAGTATCACTAGCAGAACAATTTCAAACATTTTAACATTCAAACATTCTAACATCATAAGCTAAGGGATATACGACCTGTCTCTGCTTTGCAGGCTCCCGACGTCTTCTTGGGCGTTGGTTGTATGAGCACCTTATCAGGAGGTGGAAGGCGAGAGTCTGAGTCAGGAGGTGGGAGGCGAGAGTCTGAGTCTGAGCGAGGTGGATCCGTTCAGCAAGCCATCTCCTCTCGGACTTGGTCGCTTATGGCCGTGGTTTTTAAGCTCTTTGCTTATCTCTATCTATGTCTGCATGTTGGGCTTCATTCATCCCTCTCTCTTTATCTGGGATTCCACTCTGGGTTACCGCCTTGCAGTATGCTTATCCATTTCACACATTCACTTTCATTTTATTACTTTGTCACTTAATATTTCATTTTAGCCTTCCTGGCCTTCAGGCCTTACATGCTCCTTACACAAACTCAGGGGAGTAATCAACAAAATAGAAACAATTAGAATGATACAAAGAACCAACAAAATAAAAACCTGATTTTTGAGAAAATCAACAAGATAGATAAATCCCTATGCAAACTAACTAAAAGACCCAGAGACAATATACAAATTAACAAAATGAGAAATGAAAAGGGAGATATAACAAGCTATAGCACAGAGCAATAGTGATTAAAAAAAAATAAGGAAATTAAAAAAAAATCATTTGCAGGGTAGTGGTGGCGCACACCTTTAATCCCAGCACTTGGGAGGCAGCTGCCACCTTTACCTGGACTGCTACGTCACGACATATATATATATATATATATATATATATATATATATATATATATATATATACATACATATGGGTACTTTCCTCCATCTTTCTCTCTCTTTTCTTCTCTCTCTCCCCTCTCTCTTCCTGCACTGCTACCCCCCTACCCCCTTCCAATTAAACCTCTTACACGTGAAACTGCCTGGGCCTGGTGTCTGCAGACGCTTCCTGCCACTACTCAAAACCCATCAGAATTGACATAGTACAAATGATCACCTAACAAGAGCAATCTGTAGAGTCAGTGCAATCCCCATCACATTTCCATCACAATTCTTCAGAAACATGGAAAGAGCAATTCTCAAATTCATCTGGAAAACAAACAAACAAACAAAAACCCAGAATAGGAAAACAATTCTTAACAATAAAAGAACTTCTGCTAGAATCATCATCCTTGACCTCAAGCTATACTACAGAGCCATAGTGATAAAAAAAAAAAAAAAAAGCATGGTATTGGTATAGAGACAGACATGTTGATCAATGGAATAGAATTGAAAATCTAGAAGTAAAACCATACATTTATGGACACTTAATCTTTGACAAAAAAGCCAAAAATATCACAATGGTTAAAAAAAGCATCTTCAGTAAATGGTGGTGTTTTAACTGACAGTCTGCATCTAATAGTAGTAGGAAAGAGCCTAGAACTCATTGGCACAAGGAGAAATTTCCTAAACACAACTATAATGGCTCAGGCTCTAATATCAAGAATTGATAAATGGAACCTCGTAAGACTAGAAAGCTTCTGTAAGGCAAAGGGTGTCGTCAATAGGAAAAATCAGCAACCAGCAGTTTGGAAAATAATCTTCACTAACCCCACATCAGAGAGCACTAAAAA
>NW_022196906.1:13639959-13642529 GCF_008632895.1 Mastomys coucha
AAAAAAAAAAAATTCACAATAGAGAAATCTCAAAAGGCTGAGAAGCAATTAAAAAAAAATGTTCAAACTCCTCAGTAATCATGGAAATGCAAATCAAACAAACCCTGAGATTCCACCTTACATCAATCAGAATAGCTAAGGTCAAAAACTCAGGTAGGTGATAGCACATATTGGTGAAGATAAGGAGAAAGAAGAACACTCCTCCATTGCTGGTGGGGTTGCATACTGGTTCAACCACTATTGAAATTAATGTGATGATCCCTCAGAGAATTGGAAATAGATCTACCTGGAGAACCAGCTAGCTATACCACTGTTGGGCATATACCCAAAAGATGCCCCACTGTACCAAAAAGGCACATGTTCTATTGTATTCATAGTGGCCTTATTGGATAACCAGAAGCTGAAAATAACCTAGATGTCCCATAATGAAAGCATGGATACAGAAAATGTAGGTCCTTTACACAGTGGAATACTACTCAAATATTAAGAACAATGACATCATTAGTTTTGCAAACAAATGGATAGAACAAGAAAATATCCTGAAAGCCAGGCGGTAGAGGCGCACACCATTAATCACAGCTCTTAGTAGGCAAAGGCAGGCAGATTTCTGAGTTCTAGGCCAGCCTGGTATACAGAGTGAGTTCCAGGACAGCAATAAGCCAAAGGGCCTAAGTAATGTTGCCTTAATCCCACTTGGGAAGAAGAAGAAAACAATCAAAGGAGGACAGAGGGAGGGAGGATCTTGGGTAAGAGAGGTGACAGTTAGGGGAAAGAGAAACATGATCAGGTAATGTGGGGAAAACTGGACTGAAGCCCTGAGAGCCAGCAGAAAGAAAGGAAACAGACAACCTTGGGATGTAGGAGGTAAGGGGACCCTCTAGAAAGTACCTGAGACCAGGGAGATGAAAGACTCTCAGGATTCAAAGGGAGGGAACTTGGATGATATGCTTTACAGTGGGAAGGGGAACTTGTAGAGTCCACCTTCAGTGGAGGAACAAGATATCAAGTAGAGGGATTGGGTGGCCATCCCACAGTCAAAATCTCATCTATCTGACCAGGAGTTTGTTTACAAATGAGTACATACAAGATTATGGATAATGATATGCAAAAGGGTAATTTTAGATGATCTTTAGAGAACATAGTTTCTTTTAATGAAGAAGTTAAATGAACAGTACTCAAGAAGATGTAATATCTGTTATACAAGCAAGAGATGAGGTATCTGCAATGGAGAGATGGCTCAGAGATTAAGAACACTGGATGCTCTTCCAGAGGTCCTGAGTTCAATTCCCAGCAACTACATGGTGGCTCACAATCATCTGTAATGGGATCTGATGCCCTCTTCTAGAGAGTCTTGAAGACAGCTAGAGTATATTCATGATAATATATATATTGTCTCAGTTCAACAGAATCATCTACAGACAATTCAAAAGTTTAACTCCAGTGAGAAAATTCAGATTGAATTGGGTATTAAAAAAATAAAACATTATGACATGATATCATAAAGCCTAATTCCATAAATTTCAGAATAATACCGTAAGAATGGATTCAGGATAATGACATAAGTATCAGGATGATGTCATAAATATCAGAAAAAAATACCATACTGATTGCAATATCCATGGGTAGGCAGTAGGCCCTGACTGCTGAAATATTCACTTAGCTTATTTGTTCTCTTTTTTTTATAATACTGCACATAACGTGAGTTAACAGCTTCAGATAATTATTTCTATAGTAATTTTTTTCAGAGTTGGTTTCTATGGACACTGTCCAGCAAATTAATCTCAATTTTTTCACAAAGAAATTCTAAATCCACACAAACCACAGAAGACCAACAGATATTTTCATATACAAGAATAATAACTTTTAGTTTTATGGTATCTAGTCACTATTCAAAGAGAAGCAAATGGTTGGAGGGCTTCAATTTTATTCATCCAGTGATCCATGAGACAGCTCAGAAGGCCACATTGAAAGTAACAATGTACTATTAAGAAAATAGATGTCCTGGCAGAGTATCTCAGTAGACAAATAAAGAGGCAGTTAATCGCAGCCAACAATTGGGCTGAGTGTAGGTTCCTCAATGGAGGAGTTGGAGAAGGGACTGAAGGAGCTGAGGGGGTTTTCAGCCCCATGGAGGGAGCAACAGTTTCAACTGGTCAGACCCCCCAGAGTTCTCAGGGACTGGATTATCAACCAGAGTACACAAGGAGGGACCCATGACTCTGGCTGCATATGTGGCAGAAAACCTTTTTAGACATCAGTGGGAGGAAAGGCCCTTGTGCCTGAGGGTGTTCGATGGCCCAGTGTAGGGGAATTCAACAGCGGAAAGATGGGAGAGGGTGGGTATATAGGGGAACACCCTCATAGAGGAAGGGGGAGGGAAGATGGGATAGGGTGATCTGAAGTGGAAACCTGTAAAGGGGAAAACATTTGAAATGTAAATAAAGAAAATATCCAATAAAAAGAAAATTAATTAAAAGAACAATTTAAAAAAGAAAATAGGTGTTTAGATGATTTTTCTCAAAGCTTTCTTCATATCCTTGTTCCTCAGACTATAGATAAATGGGTTCAGC
>NW_022196906.1:13643333-13648161 GCF_008632895.1 Mastomys coucha
CTGAAGTTCTGGATCCTCTGAGAGTCCCAAGAGAAAGAATTCTATAACTCTTGTCTGGTTTTCTAATTTCATAGTTTGTTAGAGTCTGAATGGAGAAATACAAGTGATAGGTTACAAAAGCAAATGTGCAATGTCACTCTGACCTTGCTCCCATTTTTCCATAGCCATCCTTTGCCTTCTACTTCTGGTCTTTGTAACCTCCTCTGTACTTTCAGTGCTTTAAGTAGTGGATGCCTTTTCATATATTATAGAACCAAACAAGAATAAAAGAAAATAATACATAATTTAAAAATTAAAAATCTCCCAAACAATAAGAATATAAAAATCATACTAAATCTAAGGAAAATGTACCTTAGTTCATATTTTATGTTCCATACATCTAAATCTGGCTTCAGGGTCCAGTTTGTAAACGACTTAATAGTTTTCAACTGTGTCAAATGTGTCCTTCTTTAAATTGTATAACAGAAAACAATTATAAAATATTATTTAATGTTGAGGAAAGGAGAATGGGAAAACAAAATCAAAACCTTCAACAAGCAATATTTGGGATGTAATAGCTATTCAGCTTGCTGATTGTTCACTATTTATGCATAAACATGATCAGACCACTTTTGACAATACAGCACACAAGAGAAGTGATTGGTTTGTGAAGACATGATGTGAAAGAAATCCTACACAGTACTTTTGTCAGCTTGGAAAACCTTGGAGTAAGAGAGATAGTCTTCCCCTGTAAGAGTACACCAATTGGTTGTCCAATGCCAAAATGTGACTCCTAAAAAAAACTTACAAGTAATATTATATGGACTGGATAAGTTATATTTAAGACTATATATGTATGAATATGTACATATAGTTATACAAAAACAATTAATAAAAAATTAAGACATTAATTTGAAGAACAGGGACAGTATATGGGAAGGAGAATAGGGAAGAGATAAATGTTTTATGCATATTACAACCTCAAAATAATAAAACAATAAAAATAGATAATTTGAATAATATCAGAATTCAATGAAGAATAATGTATTAGATTGTCATTGAGTATACTGCACACAGAAAACAAGAATAGCACACAATTCAAAAAACATTGATGTTACTATTGTCTCATGTACTCAGAGTGATGCCTAGTTATAAAATCTATAGTTGCCATGTCAACATAAATAATAGTTTTAAGACATACTTAATTTTATCGTGCAAATCTATAGCATAATAAACTTTAATTTTTTAAATAATATAATTATATAATAAAATATTTAAACTATTTAAAAATAGTGAAAAAATAAAATTCTCATCATTAACCATTAAATTAAAATATGTTGAATATTATCATTAAATGTTACTAGAAGGAAAATGATACACATTTACTTCTGTAATTTATGTGTGAATCATGCATTTTTTATTTCTTCAATGGAATGCAAAAGTTGCTATTCATTATTCTTCTTTTTTAGAGCACTTAATTTTTAAATCTATGAGTAATATCTTTGTTTTTCTTTTCAAAATTCTATTTGCATTCTATGTCAATTCTCATTGATCTTAGTAATATATTCTTCTCTATATCATTAATATTAACTTGATTTATTCCAGTGCTTTATGTACATAAAAATTATTTATATATTTTTTCCATTAGGATATTTATATGATGGTATTAATATGTATATACTCAAAAATGTGACATCTGTAGAATTATTTATAACTATATTAAGAATAATTAAATTGTACTATGTATTTTTAATCTATAAAAAGAAAAAATGGATTGAAACATAAAGGAAAAATCAAACTATTAGAATTGTTTTTTTACAGAAGAATTATATCAGGTGGCGAAAGTATCTGGTTGCCTTATTATGGACATATGCAGATATTATTGTAATGTCTCTATTCAGAGTTCTTATTTTTAAAATTTAAATATCAAAACAGTTAAATCATGTGCTGAAAGAGCCGCTCAGAGGGTTGCCATACCAGGCTCCTGTCAGCAAGCCCCTCTTGGCATCAACAATAGTGTCTGGGTTTGGTGTCTGCAGATGGGATAGGTAGGGCAGTCTCTGGATGGCCTGTTCTTCATTCTCTGCTCCATTTTTGCCCCTGCATTTCCTTTATACAGGAACAATTCTGGGTTAAAAATTTTTGAGAAGGGTATGTGGCCCCATCTTACAACTAGGGACCGTGCCAGTCTACTGGAGGTGATCTCTACAGGTTCTATCTCTCCTTTGTTGGTTATTCAACTAATGTTATCCCTGTTGGGTCCTGGGAGCCTCTTACTTCCCTGGCATCTATGGCTGTCCCATGTAAGGCTCTGCCAGCCTCTAACTAATACAGATGCAGATACTCACAGCCAATTATCAGACTGAACCCAGGAACTCAAAGATAGGGGAAGGAATGAAGGAACAGAACAGAATTGCAACCCCATAGAAAGAACAGTATCAACCAGACCACACAGAGCTCCCAAGGACTAAACCACCAATGAAAGAATATATACATGCAAGAATCCATGGCTGCATTTATATATGTAACAGAGGATTGCTTTATCAGGCATCAATGGGAGGGGTGGCCCTTGGTCCAGCAGAGGCTTGATGCCCCAGCACAAGAGAATTTTAGAAAGGTGAAGTAGGAGTGGTTGAGTAGTTTAAGGAGCACATTCATAGAGGCAAAGGAGAAGAGGGAAGGGATAGTGGGTTTGCAGAGGAGAGATTGAGAAATGAGACATTTGAAATGTAAATAAATAAAATAACCAATAAAAAATTAAAGAAAAAGGTGGTAATAATGATGAATCTTGCAATAAGTTTTTATTTATAGCACAAAAGAGAATGTCAGCTAAGGTTTTGCCTAAATTTTTCCTGAGCCAATAGATAAAATATTAGCTATCACCCTCTATATAACTTTGCCCATCATCAAATGATTTAAAATTCAGTTAATCCTAGGAGAATCTTCACAAAATAGGAATTAGTGTAAAAAATTACCAGAATGGAAGCTACTCAAATGTTGGTATATGAGTAGATGCAAGCATGAAAAATTACTGAAAATTCTGCAGCTAACTGGCATTTCTTTATCCCACACATCTTTGAATGGACGTATAGATTACCTCCTGCCAGTAGTACTAAAGATAACTAAAGGAGACTTAAGATTACCTGGGCTTCAAAATTAAAGAATGACATTCAGTTCTTCTTCAGATTTTAAGGAAAATATGGAAACGTTGTTCTGAGGAACACAGAAGTTGGGGAGGCAAGGTGACTCCGTGGAGAAATGGTGATTACTAAGACCAGGGTCAGGAACGCTTCCTACTACCTGTGCAAAGCTCATAAGTAGATGGTCACCATTAGATTACATATAACCTCCATGGCTCATGGGGTTTAATATCCAAAGTTCCTCATTAGTCAGACAGTTCCAATCCCAAGTGATTGAAGGGCAGCACAAACATGTATTTTACTTTTTATCATCTGCATCTTATTATTCCACTTTCAAATCACTCTCCATGATACCTTTATAATTCACTGGTTGCCATGCTTACTCCATGGTCAATACTGAGAAGCAAATATTTGAAAATAACCACAACTTCTAACAGTTTTAGTATGTCAAATCTTATGATTTTTATCCAGCTTTATAAATGTGAATTTAATTTAACCTTCTACATGTGAATATAGTCTCCTTAAATTATTTGTTGAAAACCTTTCATTTTCTAATGTATTTTGATACTGTTTTCAAAACTTAAAGGGTTTTACCTGTGTGGCTTTATTTCATAGCACCTCCATTAGGCTCCATTATACCGTATGCCTGTTTTTACTATATTACCCTTGTCTCTATGACAGTGCCCTATAAATTGAGATGTATATTATGATTCTGAGGATTACTTTTTCTTTCCTGAAGTCTTTTTTACAGTCCAATCTTTATCCTCCTCCTGGTTCACTCTCTGACCATTCCTCATCCCACTTTTCCTCTCCTGTCTCCAAAAGGATGGCCCCTCTCCACCCCACTCTATCCCCATCCTATCCCGACCCCAGCCCATCAGGCCTTCCAACTCTGTGGGACCTCATGTCTCTCCAGGGTTAGGCCCATCTTCTCTCACTGAGGCCAGGTCGAAGCAATCCTCTGCTATATATGTGTTGGGGATCTTTTACCAGCTAGTATATGCTGCATGGTTGGTGGTTTAGTATCTGAGAGATCTCAGGGGTCCAGGTTAGTTGAGACTTCTGGTCTTTTTATGGGGTTACTTACCTCCTCAACTTCTTCCAGCCTTTCTCTAATTCAGCTACAGGGGTCCCTGACTGCAGTCTATTGGTTGGGTGTAAGTATCTACATTTATTTCAGTCACCTACTTGTTGGGTTTCACAGAGTGCTAGGCTCATGTCTGTAAACACACCATAGGATTAATAAAAGTGTCAGGCTTTGGACCCTCCCCTTCAGATAGATCCCAATTTGGGCCAGTCACTAGGTCTCCTTTTCCTCATTCTCTTCTACATTTTTGTCCCTGAATTTTGTTTAGATAAGAACAATTTTGGGCCAGAGTTTTTGACTGTGAGATGGCAACCCCATCCCACAACTTGTTGTCCTGTCTTTCTACTGGAGGTGGAAGTTATATCATTTTAAAACTGTTTTGGTAATTTATTCACCATATATATTTTACAATCTTCCCATCATTCCATAACAACACCCCTCTAGCTTTATTGCTTAAGACTATTCCTTTATTTTTTTTAAAGATTTATTTATTTATTTTATGTAAGTACACTGTAGCTGTCTTCAGACATTCCTGAAGAGGGAATTGATAGATTTGGCTCGCAGCGGTGCGTCCACAGACACCAGATACAAGCAGCTCTGTGTTTTTTGGAAGTTTAATTAG
>NW_022196906.1:13648172-13648516 GCF_008632895.1 Mastomys coucha
TGGATGACAACAGGAGAATGGTGTTTAGCAACAGAGGGGTTCTGGATGTCCCAGACTCAGGGATCTACTTGAGAAGCTGGTAAAGGAAATAACATGGTAGTGTTATTTGGCTAGGAGAAGGAGTAGGGGAACCGCTGGCGAGCCTGGGTTTAGGCGAATATGGGGAGCAAAGGAAATAGAGGCTCCCAGCCTAGTCAGGAGATCTCTTCCCAATAAAGGTACAGGACATGTTGGTACTACCAGGAAGGAATGGGTGAAAGGTACACCCATAAAAAGGCAACTAAGTGGTGGGGTCTGAAGAGGGAAGTAAGGTTGTCCTCCTACCCCGACAATAGGAGAACCAG
>NW_022196906.1:13650598-13653286 GCF_008632895.1 Mastomys coucha
CCAAGAAATATTAACAGCCAAGGCTAGCGGTTTCAGGTCGTCACGAGAAACCCTAGTGGCAAATTTGGGCAGGGCCCGGTGGCCTGCGGGGGAAAGTAACTCACCCTGGATCCAGGGATTTGTGTGGGCAATAGCCCGGTAAGTATTAGGGGGTGGAAGTTACTTCCGAAAGGGAGGGGCACCCAAAGGTGAATGTCCTAAGGCGTATGTCGGGGGAATCTGTACTCCATCAATCTCAGAGAAGGTTGGCCAGACCTTATCTGGGAATCTGGAGGTCTTCTCCCTGACTGATCCTATTAATTAATATGCCGGTGTCTGTGTGGCTGGTTACTAGCAATCTGGTAAATGGAAAAAAAAACACAGAGCTGAATGGTGCCCGAGTGGGTTACGGCTCACGTGGTTACGTCTCACGGTGTCTGGTGTGTGGGCGGTAAAGTCAGATCTTATTATGGGTTGTGAGTTACCATGTGGTTGCTGGGATTTTAACTCAGGACCATCAGAAGAGCAGTCAATGATCTTAACCACTGAGCCATTTCTCTAGGCCTATTCCTTTATTTTAATTTTCCCTCATACCTTCACCAATTTACCTCTGGCTATAGAATAAGGTTGTCCTGAGCAGTCAACTATTACAATAGAAGCTAATTTTATATTTAGTTTGTATCTTTCTATAGACACATGCCTCTATTTCTTTGTGATAAACAATAAAGAATTAAATATGAATTAATAGTTAGATATAGAACTATTTGATACAAAACAGGTGTCATGCAGCACTTGTCTACTTCATTTATGTCTGCATGTCAGGCCTAAAAAATCACGAACCTGAGGCGCATGCTTCACACAGAGCCAGTCTCCTGAGTATTCAGTAGCTTATATATCCTAGCTCTGATGTATTCCAGATTGGTCTCTGCTAAAGTCTGTGGAGAGATCTGTGTGCTTTCTTTATTCAGGCATAAAGGTGCCCTGAGAAATATTTTGTTATTAGCTAAAACTGAGATTAAACATTATTTCCTGACCTTCACAGTGTTTCAATAATCCTAATTGATTTCCTAGCTGTTATTAGCTTGGAATTTTTACAAGGAAACTGCTTTATCAGAGAGGGTGTCCCAAGAATTAGCAATAAAGGTCAGGCATTATTGCCTACTGATTCCCACAAGGAAGCTGCCTTATCAGACAGGGTGTCTCCAGAGTTAGAGAAAGAAGTCAAGCACTATAGCTATCTGTAAACATAGAACTCTAAGAGCAGTGCCACACAAGGCAGAATTGCTTTACAAACTATAGAGTAGTTGAAAAGCTTCCTGAACTAATGTTTGCATTACGAGCCAAACCATTCCCAGGAGCTGCTAGGACCTCCTGGTGCTTACCTGCTTCAGACCAAGAGAATTTGCTTAGGGCTGCCTAGTTAGCCCAGTGGGGAAGAGCACTATTGCTCTTCCAAAGGAACCATTTACACCTGGCTGCTTGATCTTACTGACTTTGATGTGACCACTACCTGCCTATGTGATCCCTGACATTTGCCCTGTTTTCTGTATACTATATAAGCCTGATTTTTACTTTGTGCAAATACCCTCAGATACCACACTTCTTTGTGTCATCTCTGTTTATTACTCGCTGAATTCTTTGCCCACCGGGCCAAAACACTTATCACCCTGCAGAACAAGGGGTCCCCGAAGCAACCTAGTCTGTGGCAACTGGTAAAAATGCTTGGAAATCAGACCATAATATATTCCTAGCAGAATTATATGAAAAAATTTATTTTTTCATATCTGTGTTATGCATTATATGGATTTCTTTGCACTATCTATTTTATTGCTGTATAGTCATAAAAAATGATTGTTCTCATTAAGGAAATTCCATTCATGTAAATGATGCTCTGCATTCATATTCATCCTTCTTTTGTTCAAATGTGTCATCTATTCCAAAGGTTAATATTTTCTATTCAAATTTAACTTACATTTCCCTAATAATTAATAAACTAACTCTATTCATGTGTTTTACTATATGCATATATATTTTTAAGTTTCTAAATATTCCATTATTAATTAATTATTTTGATTATTTATTCATGTTAGATATATAGGCTATTGTAATGTATTTGAGATTTTAGGAGTTGTTTAAAGTTATCAGCTTCTACCTTCCTTATAACATATCCCAACCTGCAGGACTTAAAAAACAAGGTTCTCGAGGGAAGGGAGCAACAACAATAAAATTGGGATCAAGAGAGGCAAAGGAAGGAGACAAAACAAAAAAAATAGCCTCATTTACTCTAGGAAAACAAAACGTTATAAAGTTACAAACAGTCCATTTTCTCTCCAGTGAGTTTCTAAAACAGAAGCAGCCAGCCAGAAGGCACAGGCCCCACTAGTCGCAGGGGAGTTGCAGGGCAGCAGGGACAGGATCCTCTCCGCTTCCAAGTGACAGAGGTACATCAGCAACCTTCTCTGCCCCTTCCCTGCAAGTGGAGGGCCAACCTCCAGGGAGCGCCTTAACCCAGAGACTCGGGTGAGAGCTGCCATTTTCTCTCCCTTGAGTTTCTAAGACAGGAGCAGCTAGCCGGGAGGCACAGGCCACACGAGTCTCAGGAGACTTGCAGGGCGGCAGGGACAGGACAAGCTCTAGTCAAAGACACTAAGAACATCTAACACCAAAAATCTAGAGATGGCAAAAGGCAAATGCAAGAATCCTACCAAC
>NW_022196906.1:13658502-13708925 GCF_008632895.1 Mastomys coucha
ACAAACACGGTATGCACTCTCTGATAAATGGTTATTAGCCCAGAAGCTTGGAATACAGGAAGAACAACTCACAAATCACAAGGAACTCAAGAAGAAGGAAAACCAAAAGGTGGACATTGCATTCCTTCTTAAAAGGGGGAACCAAATACTCACAGAAGGAGTTGTAGAGATTAACTATGGAGCAGAGACTGAAGGAAGGGCAAGCCTGCCTAAATATAGCTATCTCCTGAGAGGCTCTGACAGTACCTAACTAATTCAGATGTAGAATCTCATAGCCACCCATTGAACTGAGTACATGGTCCCCAATGAAGGAGTTAGAGAAAGGACCAAAGGAGCTGAAGGGTTTGTAGCCCCTTAGGACGAACAACAATATGAACTAACTAGTACCCTCAGAGATCCCAGGGTCTCAACCACCAAGCAAGGACTACACATGGATGGGTCTGATTGTTCTGGCTTCATGTGTATAGTAGAGGATTGCAAATTCCATCATCAATAAGAGGAGAGGACCTCAGCCCTGTGAAGGTTCTGTGCCCCAGTATAGGGGAATGCCAGGGCCAATAAGTGGGAGAGGGTGGGGTGGCAGGCATGGGGAGGGTGGAGGCAACAGGGGTTTGTTTTTGTTTGTTTCTTTGTTTTTTGCAGGGGAAACTAGGAAAGGAGAAATTTACATGTAAATGAAAATATCTAATAAAAAAAATAAAGTTACAAACTGCAAAGATATTTGCCCAGGTTCAACTTCCAAACCAGTATTATAGCTTGGTTACACATTAACATAAATGGACTGTCCCCATTGTAAATTGTCCAGAAGGGAATGTGCTCATTGTAAAAAGTCTGGAAAGGAATTTCCTCATTGTAAAAGATACAAAAAGGAATGCCCCCATTGTAAAATGTT
Organism: Mastomys coucha; assembly: GCF_008632895.1. Taxonomy (NCBI): domain Eukaryota; kingdom Metazoa; phylum Chordata; class Mammalia; order Rodentia; family Muridae; genus Mastomys; species Mastomys coucha. The sequence continues at coordinate 13,659,395 of NW_022196906.1, forward strand.
CAGAGACAATTGCGAGAATGGAAGCAAGAGAGTGGAAGAAACAAAAGAGTGTTAGTTAATAAATGATGGCCCAGGGACAAGATGGAGACTTAGATGCCAGGGGCTTTTGGGGCCCAACAATAATATAAAAATTATCATAATGATATCATAATGAGGGAAAGAAATTTAGTGTGAAAATACCCATATAAAACATAATTTTCTGGGAGAAATTAAGGAAAGTTCATGGAAGACAAAATATGCTGCTTTAAGTTAATAGTGATTAATTAGTGAATAATGATTTAAAGTTCTTTAGTACTAATTGTATGGCTATTAAAATATGTTCAATCTGAAAATTAAGTATTAAAATATGTTCATTCTGAAAAGACAGTATTTGAAATATTGAGATAGAGGAAGCTAAATCAATAACAAAACCAAATAAAGATATAAATAAACAAAGTCAGCAATTTATGGTTTTAATTATTATTATTTTTAAATGTCTTTTTAAAATATTTTATTTATTTACATTCCAGCCATTTCTCAGTGTCTATTTTTATATCCCGTTTGCATTTCTAGTTTTATTAACTGGCATATTCTTTGTTCATTTTTTAGTTTATTTGGCAAAGGGTTTGTTCACTTTACTGATTTTTCTCAAAAAAGCAACTTATTATTTCATTGATTCTATCTTTTGTTTATGTTTTTGTTGTTGTCATTTCTATTTAATTGATATTAGTTCTCAATTTGATTGTTTCTAGCTGCCTGTTCCTTTTGGATATGACTTCTGTTTTGTTCTAGAGCTTTCAGGCTTACTGATAACTTACTAGCATGTCATTTTTATGAGGTACTTGTGATATGAAATTGCTACTTAGATTAGAAACACATTTGTGTTTCATAATTTGGGGTATATTGCATATTTATTTTAATTCAACTCTAGAAAATGTTTAATTTTTCCTTAATTTCTTTCTTGATACATCTTTCATTCAGTCTGTGAGGTATCAGTGAGATTTTTAGCTTTCTGTTGTTCCTATTGATGTCCATCATAAATTCAGTGATCAGCTAGGATGTAGGCTAGTATTTCAATTTTCTTTCATGTGTTGAGACTTGCTTCATGTTGGGTATGTCATCCATTCTTGAATAAAGCTCCATGATCCTGTACTCCATCTCTTTCCATGCCACCCACACCCAAAACAAGCTTGTCCAAAAGGAATTCTGACACCACCAGGTTCACACATAAACTACCCCACTATCCCATTACCTGACCTAATTGTAACCCCTGGTACCCAGAGAAAACAGGACGTCCCAGCCTGCTGGACACACATCTTCATTCTGATTTGTAATTGTGCCCTCCAGCAGGGTTGCCCAGTACCCCCTAACCTGTCAATGCCTAGAGTAAGCTTGACTTCCAGGAGGTCATCCAGAACCAGGTTCACAGGTCAGGCACATCAGACACCTTCCCACACTCAATGACACCCTGATCCAAGAAGGCCCAACATAACCACACTCACAGGAGGGACAGGCTTCAGTCAGAGACAGCAAGGCCAGTTAATACCAGAAATAACCAGATGAGAAGAGAAAAGCACAAGAACATAAGCACCAGAAACCAATGCACTTGGCAGCATCAGAACCCAGTTTTCCAACTACAGCAAGCTCTGGATACCTTAACACACCTAAAAAGCAAGATTCTGATCTAAAATGTTATCTCATGAAGATGATAAAGGACTTGAAGCATGACTTAAATAACTACCTTAAAGAAATACAGGAGAACATAAGTAAAAAAGTAGAAGCCACTAATGAAGAAATACATAAATCCCTTAAAGAAATACAGGAAAACACAACCAAACAGGTGAAGGAATTGAACAAAACCACCCAGGATTAAAAAGTAGGAATAGAAACAATAATGAAATCACAAAGGGAGATAACCCTGGAGATGGAAAACCTAGGAAAGAAACCAGGATTCACAGAGGCAAACATCACCAACAGAATACAAAAGATAGAAGAAAGAATCTCAGGTTTAGAAGATACCATAGAAGTGATTGATACAACAGTCAAAAAAAAAATATGAGGTACAAAAAGCACCTAACCCAAAACACACAGGAAATTCAGGAAATAATGGAAAGACCATAGAGGTAATAGGTATGGAAGAGACTGAACATTTCCAATTTAAAGGGCTAGTAAACATAGTCAAGAAAATAATAGAAGAAAACACACCTGACCTAAAGAAACAGATGTATATAAACATACAAGAAACCTATGGAACACCAAATAGATTTGAACAGAAAAGTAATTCCTCTTGCCATATAGTAATCAAAACAACAAATGCATAGAACAAAAAAAAAATAGTAAAAGCCATAAGGAAAAATGGTCAAGTAACATATAAAGGAAGACCTATGAGAATTACACCAAACTTCTCAACAGAGACAGTGAAAGCCAGAAGATCTTGGGGGCAGATTTCATACAGACCCTACAAGAACACAAATGACCGCCCATGATTCTATACCCAGCAAAGCTCTCAATTACCATAGAGGGAGAAACCAAGATATTTCATGATGAAGACAAATTTAAACAATATTTTTCCTCTAATCCAGGCCTAAAGAGGATATTGGAATGAAAACTCCAGAACAAGGAGGGAAACTACACCCAAGAAAAGCAAAGAAATTAATCTTCTTATAACAATTCCAAAAGAAGAGAACCACACAAACACAATTCAAACTCTAACAACAAAAATAACAGGAAGCAACAATTCTTGAACTTTAATTTTTTCGACATCAATAGAATCAATTCCCCAATAAAAAGTCATAAGCTGAGACACTGGATACTTAAATAGGACCCAGCATTTTACTGCACACAGGAAATACACCTCAGCAACAAAGACAAACACTGCCTCAGAGTAAAGAAACAAGACGGAGTAGCCAGTCTAATATCCAATAAATCATATTTTCAAACAAAAGTTATTAAAAAATGCAAAGGACACTTTATACTCATCAAAGAAAAAATCCACAAAGATGAACTTTCAATCTCAATGCCTCAAATTTAAGGGTACCCATATTTGTTATAGAAATGTTACTAAGGATAAAGCACATATTGAACTTTATACAATAATGGTGGGAGACTTCAACAACCCACTCACACCAATAGACAGATCATGGAAACAAAAACTAAACAGAGACACAGTGAAACTAAAAGACACTATTAACCAAAGGATTTAACAGATATCTACAGAACATTTCCCCCTTAAACAAAAGAATACACTTGTTTCTCAATACCTCATGGTACCTTCTCCAAAATTGTCCATATAATCTGACACAAAATAAGCCTCAAAAAGTACAAGAAAATTGAAATAATTCCATGCATTCTATCAGATTACCAGAGACTATGGCTGGTCTTCAATAACAAGAAAAACAACAGAAAGCCCACATACTAATGGAAGCTGAACAGCTCTCTACTCAGTGAAAACTTGCTGAGGGAAGAAAAAGGAAGAATTGCTCTAGAATTTAATGAAAATGAAGGCATAGCATGTCTAAGCTTAGGAGACACAATGAAACAGGGCTAAGAGGAAAACTCATAGTTTAGAATGTCTTCATAAAGAAATTGGAAAGATGCTATACTAGCAGCTTAACAGCACATCTTAAAGCTCTAGGACAAAAAGAATCAAATATATCCAAGAGGAGTAGATGGCAGGAAATAATAAAACTCAGAGCTAAAATCAACCAAAGAGAAACTAAGAGAACTATACAGAAAATCAAAAAAACTAGGTGTTGATTCCTTGAGAAAATCAGCAAGATAGTTAAACCCTTAGACAAACTAACTAAAAGCCACAGAGACAGTATCCAAATTAACAAAATCAGAAATAAAAAGGTATACATAACAAAAGAAACTGAGGAAATTAAAAAGATCACCAGATTGTACTTCAAAAGCCTATAATCAATAAAACTAAAAAAAATCTAGATGAAGAGGATTTTTTTTTTAAAGATACCAAGTACCAAATTTAAATCAGGATTAGATAAACTATCTAAGCATTCCCAAAACTCCTACAAAAATAGAAGCAGTAATTAAAAGACAAACAAACAAACAAAACCCCAGGAGCAGACTGTTTTAGTGCAGAATTCCATCATACTTTCAGAAAGATTTAATACCAATTATTCTCAAATTATTCCACAAAACAGGAAAAGAAGAAACACTACCTAATTCATTCTATGAAGTCACAGTTACACTGATACCTAAACTACACAAAGACTCAACATAGAAAGAGCACTTAAGACCAATGTTCTTCATGAATATCTATGCAAAAAAAAAAACCTCAATAAAATTCTTACAAACTGAATCCAAGAGCACATCAGCAAGATCATTTACCATGATCAAGTAGGTTCCATCTCAGTGATGCAGAGATTGTTCAATACATGGAAATCCATCAATGTAATCCACTATATAAAGTAAAATATATATATATATATATATTTAATTATATGCTCAAAAATCCTTTGACAAAACCTAACAGGCCTTCATGTTAAAAGTGCTGAAGAGATTAGGAATCCAAGGCACTTTCTTGAATATAATTAAAACAAAATACAGCAAACCAATAGCGACCATCAAATTAAACGAAGAAAAACTTGAAGCAATCCCACTAAAATCTGACACAAGACAAGGCTTCCCAGTCTCTCCCTATTTATTCAATATAGTTCTCAAAGGTTTAGCTAGAGCAATTAGATAACAAAAGGAGGTCAAAGGGATACAAATTAGAAAGGAAGAAGTCAATATATCACCATTTGTAGATAGTATGAAAGAATATACAATCGACCCCCAAAATTCTACCAGAGAACTCCTACACTTGATAAACAAATTGAGCAAATCAGGTAGATATAAAATTAACACAAACAAGTGAGTAGCCTTCCTCTACACAAAAGATAAATGGGATGAGAAAAAAATTAGGAAAAAATACTCCTCACAAAAAAACAGGAATAATATCAACTTTTTTCATTTTGTTTTGTTTTTTTTCAAGACAGAGTTTCTCTGTGTAGTCCTGGCTGTCCTGAAACTTGCTCTATAGACCAGGCTGGACTCGAACGCAGAAATCCACCTGCCTCTGCCTCCCTAGTGCTGAGATTAAAGGCCACCACTGCCTGGCTAATATGAACTATTTTAAAATGACTAACCAAACAAGTGAAAGACCTGTATGACAAGAACTACAAATCTTTAAGGAAAGAAATCTAACACCTGAGAACATGAAAAGATCTCCCATGCTCATGGACCAGTAAGATCAAAATAGCAAAAATGGCCATCTTACAAAATTCAATGCCAGTAAAATTTCCAACTTCACAGAGATAGAAAGAGCAATTCTCAAATTCATTTTGAATAACAAAAAACCCAAGAGGGTAAAACTATTCAAACAATAAAACAACATCTGGGGAACTCACCATCCCTGACCTCAAGTTGTACTACAGAGCAACAGTGACAAAAACTGAATGGTTTTGGTACAGTGATAGGCAGGTAGATCAATGGGATAGAACCGAAGACCCAGAAATAAGCCAACATACCTATGGTCACTTTATCTTTGACAAAGGAGCTAAAAGAATCCAGGGGGAAAAAGAAAGCATTTTCATCAAATGATGCAGGTTGAGCTGGTTGTCAACATGTAGAAGAATGCAAATTGATCCATTATTATATCCCTGTATAAAGCTCAAGTCCAAGTGGATCAAGGACCTCCACATAAAACCAGATACACTAAGCTGGGCAGTGGTGGCACATGCCTTTAATTCCAGCACTTGGGAGACAGAGGCAGTAGATTTCTGAGTTCTTGGCCAGTCTGGTCTACAGAGTGAGTTCCAGGACAGCTAGGGCTACACAGAGAAACCCTGTCTCAAAAAAACAAACCAATACAAAACAAAACAAAAGCCAGACATACTGAATCTAATAGAAGAGAAAGTTGGGGAAAGCCTCAAGCACATGGGCACAGGGGAAAATTTCTTGAACAAAACACTAACTGCTTATGCTTTAAGGTCAAGAATTAGGAATTAAGGCTTCTGTAAGACACAGGACACTATCAATAAGACAAAATAGCAACCAACAGATTAGAAAAAGATCTTTACCAATCCTACATCCAATAGAGGGCCAATATCCAATATATGCAAAGATCACAAGAAGGTAGACCTCAGAGAACCAAATAACCCTATTAAAAATGAGGTACAGAGCTAAACAAAGAATTTTCAACTCAGGAAACTCAAATGGCTGAGAAGAACTCAAAGAAATGTCCAACATCCTTGATAATCAGGGAAATGCAAATCAAAATGACCCTGAGACTCTACCTCATACCAGTCAGAATTCCTAAGATCAAAAATCTCAAGTGACAACAGATACTGGTGAGGATGTGGAGAAATAGGAGCACTCTTCTATTGTTGGTGGGGTTGCAAGTTGGTACACTCACTCTGGAAATAAGTCTTGTGGTTCCTCAGAAAATTCAATATAGTACTACCTGAGCACCAAGTTATACCACTCCTTGGTATATATCCAGAAGATGCTCTAACATGTAGTAAGGACACATGCTCCACTATGTTCATAGCACCCTTATTTATAATAGCCAGAAGCTGGAAAGGACCCAGATGTAACTCAACAGAGAGGTGGATATAGAAAATGTAGTACATTTACACAAATAGAGTTCTACTCAGCTACTAAAAACAATGAATTCATGAAATTCTTAGGCAAATGGATGGAGCTAGAAAATATCATCCTGAGTGAGGTAATCTAGTCACAAAAGAACACACATGGTATGTACTCAATGATAAGTGGATATTAGTCCAAAAGCTCTGAATACCCAAGATACAATTCACAAACCACATGAAGTTCAAGAAGAAGGAAGACTAAACTGTGGGTTCTTTGGTCCTTCTTAGAAAGAGGAACAAAATAATCTAGGGAAGTAGAGGGTAGCAGTGACTTGGGAGGAAGAACAGAGGGGAGGGTATAAAGGGGGAAAGAATCAGGTATGGAAAACAAGAGCCTCCCAGGACCCAAGGTAGATGAGATTAGTTGAAATGCCCAACAAAGGTAAAGGAGAACTTGTGGAGACCATATTACAGAGGATAGGCAAGCCCCTGAGGTGAGGGATGGGGCCACCTACACATCTCCAAAATTTAACCCAGAATTGCTCCTGTCTAAAGGAATTACAGGGACAAAGAGTAGAGCAGAGACTGAATGGAAGGCCATGCAGAGACTGTTCCACCTGGGTATCCATCCCACATGCAGACACCAAACCCAGACTCTATTATGGATGCCAAGAAGTGCTTACTGACAGGAGCCTGATACAACTGTCTCTCTTATAATACAGAGACTCTGACAGATCCTAACCAATACAGATGTGGATGCTTGCAGCCAACCATCAGAGTGAAGACCGGGATCCCAATGGAAGAGTTAGGAAAGGTCTGAAGGAGCTGAGGGGGTCCTATCTGGCATCAATGGGAGGGGAGGTCTTTGGTCCTGTGAAAGTTTGATGCCCCAGTGTAGAGAAATGCTAGGACAGTGAGACAGGAGTGAGTAGGTAAGGGAATGGGGATAAGGTGGGATGTGATAGGGGGTTTGCAGAGGGGAAATGTGGAAAGAGGATGAATAAATCAAATATCCATTTAAAAATAATATGGAAATTAGCAAAGAGATAAAAAAGTTAAAAGTAAAAAAAAAAACAAAAACAAAAACAAATCAACAAACAAAAAAGGATGAGTGAGGTAACCCAGACCCAAATGAACCCACATGATATGTACTCACTGATAAGTGGATGTTAGACCTAAAGCTAAGGCTACCCATCATACAACTCACAGACATCATAAGGCTAACAAGAAGGAAGACCAATGTGTGGATGCTTCAATCCTACTTAGAAGGGGGAAAATAATAATCATGGGAAGTAGAGGAAAGGGAGGAGGGAGGGACCTAGGAGGGAGAAAGAAGGGGAAGAAAAAAAAGCAGAGCGCAGCATCACTTATGGGAAAGGACAGGAGAGAAGTTTATAGGGTCAGAAGAATGATTAGAAATATGTAGCAGTAAAAGGGGTGGAATAGGGCAACTACTAGAAATTCCCAGACTCTGGGGAATGGAGAGGTTCCCAGGAGACAATGGGGATGACATTAGCTGAAATACCCAACACAGGGGAGATAGAATCTGAAGACACCACCTCCAGTTGATAGTCATGGCCCCCAGTTGAGGGATGGGTCCATCCATCCATCTAAAAATTTTTAACACAGAATTTTTCCTGTCTAAGGAAATTCAGGGACAAAAAAAATGGAGCAGGGACTGAAGGGAATGCAATCCAGAGACCCACTCAACTTTGGGATCCATCCCATCTTCAGACACCAAACCCAAACACTATGATTGGTGCCAAGTACTCCCAGACAGGAGCCTAGTATCTGTTGTCCTCTGAGAGGCTCTGCCAGCATCTGCCTAAGATGAATGCAGATATTCAGAGCCAACCATCTGACTGAGTCCTAGGATACCAATGGAAGAGTTAGGGGATGGACTGGAAGAGCTGCATAGGATTGCAACCCCATAGGAAGAACAACAATATCAACCAACCAGACTTCCCAGACTCCCAGGGACTAAACCACCAGCCATATAGTATAAATGGGTGGGCCTATGGCTTCAGCTACACATATAGCAGAGGATAGCCTTATCTGGCATCAATGGGATAGGAGGCTTGTTGACTCCGGGTAGGGAGATGATATAGCAGTAAGGCAGAAGTGAGTGGGGTTCTGGGAGAGCACCATCTTAGAGGCAGGGGCGAGGGGAAATGGGTTGAGGGTTTGCAGAGCAGAGACTTGGATGGAAGACAACATTTAAAATGTAAATAAATGAAGTAACCATTAATAAAAAACTAAAATAAATGTGAATAACTACTTCTTACTTTTTGTACATTTCCTCTCATTGTTCTACTGGCCAATTCTAACACCTAATTGCATAATTATTTGTCCTTTCTCATATAGAGGACATTTAAATTATAAAATATATTCACAAGATCCTATATGAATTATACATAAATATATAGACATATACACCAAAAGGAAGGAATGCTTAAATAAGTTAAAATATAAATTTTATGTAAATAATGGAGCATGTTTATAAATGCAATAAAGCTAGAATCAAATTCAACAGGTATATAATATGATAAAGGTCACTTTGAAAACTTATTTAGTATTTTTAAATCATATTATATTATATTATATATTATATATACTGTATTTGATAATATTTCAACATCCATTAACCTCTACTGCTTCCTTAACTCCTACAATAAAACTCACCAACCAAAGAGTACAAAAGCAGGGACACAAGCCATATATGTAGCAGAGGATGGCCTTTTAGGACATCAATGAAAGGAGAAACCCTTGGTCTTGTGAAGGCTCGATGCCCCAGTGTAGGGGAATGACAGGACAGGGAAGCAGGAGTGGGTGGGTTCGTAAGCAGGGGGAGCAGGGAGGATAGGATGGGGGGTTTTCAGAGGGGAATGAGGAAAGGGGACAAAATTTGAAATGTAAATAAAGAAAATATCTAATAATTTTTTTTAAATCCCAATATGTTCTAAATCTGAATATACAGTAAAATGTTCGAAATTTTAGGGGTTGGACATGGGTGCAGTCAAGATTGAACTGGAGTGATATAGATTTGGCAGTCATGAATGAAGCTCTCAAAAAAAATAAAATTAAGTAAAAGAAATTTTGTTCCAGGTAGGCCTGCATTTAGGAAACTTATTTAAAAACAACAAAAATTTTCAGTTTACAGTTTAGATTGCTGCATGCTACCTTTAACAAGTCCAATGAGTTCTGACCTGCAACAGACTATGCTTTGGCATTGAAGCCCTTCGGGGCTTAAATACCCAAAACTCTGGATTAGTGAAGTTCTTTTTCAGATGATTGTAATGCAGCATCAATATTGGTATTTTATCCCACTCCCCCAATAGTCATTGTTGGAACACAGACATTTCAGAACAGCAACATCAGCAGCAAAATAAGAGAGAGTTTAAGAAGCCTATTGGGCTGTATCATCCTGTAGGTTTACTCTTTTGTTGTTTTCTCTTTAGATACATTTGACAAATTTGTACATGTTGAATGTAAATATGTTTTGTGAGATATATGATATACCTTCCTAGTGTGAAAGGTAATGGAATCCTTTTGTAGTCATTATAGTCAGTATGAACTTTCCTGTGAGAATTAGTGTAGTATCTACAATATATACAGTTTAATACACATACATATGCACACACACACACACACACACACACACACACACACATATATGGGTGTAATTATAGCCTAAACCATTTTGGAAGCTAAATCATAAAACTTAGGTATAAGGAAATGTATTTATAGGATTAACATATCATATATTAAGTTGTTAAGATTTAAACAAATGGCTAGTCAGAAAACTACAGAAAAAAAAAACAGCAACAACAACAAACCCTAAGATAGTATTGTGTATGTGTGAGGGAAATGTAAGGCATTGTTGGTGCTACTATAAATATAATCTTGACTCATTTTCTTTCTTTTCCTCATTATATTTATTTTATTGATAAATTACACACTTATTCATAGTAGTTTTATTAAAGTTTACTTTATATGTAGTAAGCATAATATACTTAATCTGTACAGTTTCATATATTTGGTGTTATATATTAATATGTATACATATAAATATGCATATATAGATACATATGTGGATATACACCAGAAAAATCTTTATCAAAACAAGAAACTTTTCTTGTCTCTTAGTAAAATAGTTTCCTTTTTCTCTTGAATTTATAATAATTGTTTTAAGATTCTTTCATTAAGTTATGTCAATAGTCCATTAATTTTTAAAAGTTATTTCATATGTTTGGGTGTTTTGACTCCATGTATGTTTGCATAGCAATTGCATTCCTGATGTCACCAGGGGCCAGATTAGAGTGTCAGGCCTAGAGTTACAAGTGGCTGTATTCTGTCACATAAGGGGTAGGAATTGAACATAGGTAGTCTGGAAGAGAAAAGGATGTATGCTTTTTTATTGGTTATTTTATGATTTACATTTCAAATGTTGTCCCCTTCCCTCTTTCCCCTCCGCAACCCCCTATCCAATCACCCATTTCCCCAACCCCCATCCCACTTATTCCTGCCTCACCACTCTAGTATTCCCCTAAACTGGGGCATCAAGCCTTCCCATAACCAAGGGCCTTCTCTCCAGTTGATGCCAGATAAGACCATCCTCTGCTACATAAGCAGTAAAGGATGTATCCTTAACCAGTGAAAACTCTCTTAACTTAAATAGTTCATTACAATTTTATAATTTATTTAGAAAATTGCTCACATGAACACTAGATCTAAATCATTATTGACCCTCCTTTCTACCTCCAACTCTTCTTTGATCTTACATTTTTCCAAAATTCATGATCTCTTCTTTATTGTTGTTACATATCTGTACATATGCATATTATATAGATGCATACATATGTAATATATTGTCACATATCTGTACACATATGTGTATAAATATGTATGTATACAAATGTATATACCATCTATTAAGTCCACTTAGCATTGCTAATATACATTTGTTCAGGGCTGACCACTTGAGATTGGACAGTATATAGTAGAAAATTAATGCATTCTATTCATATCTTTTCTCTTTCAGGATTATTTCCTTGAAATTTTTATAGAACTTTTATCATATTCTTATCATCTCCACCACATTCATCCTTTCTCTCTACCTACTCAACTCTGTGCAATCCTTTTAAAATCCAAGTAGAGTTTTGCTGTTCATGTGTTTCAACCCATCAGGGGCTGTAACTTAGGGTAAAGGGACTCCCCTCTTTTTAGTAGCTTCTATTTGTCAGGAGCTGCTTTTAAAGGAATGATGCTTTGGGCCTACATAAGGTCTGCCTATTGGAATTTCTGTCAGCTATGTCTGCACCGTTTTGTTTATGCTGTCACAACTACTGTGTATTCATATGTGCAACTATCCTTCAGTATACAAAAAAAACAAAACAAACAAATGAATAAAACCCAGTGTTTCTTGGAGTCATTCACAGACTACTGCTCTTATGATCTTAGTATTGTGGATTATTAAGTCATCCAGCTCCTGATTATATTCCATCTGCTTGTGTTTCATAGGTATAGAAAGCACTGCTACTAGATATTTTTAGTACAATAGACTGAGAATTGCAGTCTTTTGTAAATGTGTTTCAGTGCACACATGACACATGGAAATCTCCTGAAACTTGAGTCAAAAGAAACCTTTCTTCCTATAGGTTGTTATGTCCATGCATTTTTTTGGTAATGAGACATAACAGAAATGAATACAATCACTTCCAGTTCCCTATTTTTCTTTCTTTTATTTTCTTTATATTCTACCTATGACAGAGAACACAGAATATTTGTTATGATGATTATGGCTTAGTTTACTTTATATAGTAATATCCAGTTACAGGAATCTCTTTCAAATGACATAATTTAATTTTAAGGCAGAATGAAACTAACGTAAGTGAAATGTATAATGAAATTAATAGTGTGATATTTCAAGGCAGAGAAGTTGAATAGCATAATGCTGAGTCTCTGAAGCAATACATACCAAATGCTAATGTAAAGAGTGACCAGAATGAGCAGAAAATACAGTAAGACTTACAATTATTGTGTACACTGTAGAAAGATGTCAAATGGTCAAACAGTAATCACAGACCATTGTAGTCGAGATAATTTTTTAACAAGGAAAACAAACAGTTAATTCAATGGGGAAATCAACTGATATATCTATAAAACACTCCCTCACATAGGGCTCAATCAATATTGCAGAAGAGGAGAAAAAAATTGTAGGAGTCAGAGGACTAGAAATTTTGCTGGAGGAATGTATCTTCTATTAATGTCAGAAACTACACCAATAAAGTATCACCAACGTGACTCACTAGACATGAGCTGAACAAGGATAACACAAATAGACATCTCAAAGTAGTTGAAGGAAAGACTGCTAAGCTTTAAGCCTATGCAAATAACTATAGGCAATTAAGAAATGTCAAGAGTAGAAATAGTCTTCTCCCAGTGTAACCCAGATTGGCTATTCAATATCAAATTGCCATCCCTGAACCACACATAAACATAAATATTATACAGTCAGAACAGATTTAATTTTGAACACATGAGTATGTATATATATATATAAATGTAACATAGTTACTGAAGAAAAAGGAAATGAATTTTAAACATAACAAGGAAGGATACAAAAGAAAATTTGGAAGGAGAAAATGTAAGGGAGAAATTATGTAATGATATTTTGATCTCAAAAATAAAAGAAATAAAAATATCTTGATAACTCTACTTAATGTGTCTAGTAATATGTTTTCATCTTTATAAACAAAGATTAGTGCATCATTCAGCCCTCATTAGAAAAATTTCCTTTTGCAGTAGATGACAATTAAGATAGAAACTCACAACTGGCCTACATTCAAAAACTAAAAAACTGAGGAATGCTCAGCCCTAAATGGAACACGTGTACTACATTCCTTCCATTCAAGAATCAGGGAAAAATCATGAAAAAGACATAGTGAAATTGTAAGAGCCAGGTGGAATAATTATGTACATCCAAAGAGTATTTGCCAGACATGACAACACCATTACACATACAAACACATAGTGCCTCTTACTGCATCCATAAGATCTACAGTAGATCAAGACAGACAAAGTTCTAGCATAGTTGGGAAAAGATCCATGAAATACCAGCAGTAGTTATGGTATCAATGAGAGATGGTAGTTGCTAAGGGAAGGAAATCCTTCATCTTTGGATATGAGGTCCATAGTAGGCTTTCAGTGTTCCAGTGGATGGTCCTACACATATTTACACTGACATACTAAGTAGACTCTTTATTTAAAACATACAACACAGGGTCAAAAACTAACTCATGGAAACAAAAGAAAGATACATTTGGAGAGAAAGGGAAAAGTTTGATGGGAAGATATGGAAGTAAATTTATGCAAATACATTATTTTAATGTATTAAATTCTCATCCAATTAAAATGATTATCTGACTGCGTGTTTGGGTATGTTTGATATCATTTGGTAATGTTTGGTATCATTTCTTTGGAATAGATTAAACTAACCTGAGGTCAGTATAAGATTCTGGAAAGCAATACAGAGGTGAGAATCAAATTCCATAGCCAGAATAATGATTACTATATAATTTACAGTATGCTAACCAAGTAACTTAGTAGGAACAGACCCCCCTCCAAAGAGAGGGTATTGCTTTTTAGATGATCTGTCAGTCTCTCAGAAATGAATAGTAGAATAACTCTTTTGTTTCTAAATGCCACACTGTTTTTGAACCTAATGTAAAATAGTGGTGATAATGGAAAATAAACAAGTTTCAAAATCTCCTGTTCCACTGAAGCAATAGAATTACATGGAGATTTATTTAAAATGTCAGCTGTTGGACTGTCATCTGAAACCCTCATGAAAATCAGCTTTAGAAATGAGTGTCATCAATCCTGCAATTCCTGTGGTTAAGTCTTTCGACACATTTTAAAGTTTGCAAATTTTTGCTTTAAAACTCTTTTTTATTATAAACCCAAATAAGTTAGAAAAATGCTTTATTTTGATTTTCAATAATTCCATGTTTGCTCTCCTATATTATCTCTGTATTTACCTGTTATCCCAATTTTTAATAAATAGTAACTCATTTATACATTATATCAAGTGGTGGCAATGATATTAAATGGTGTAGCTCTCTTCATTCATAATGATTTAATACTTTCTACATTTAGCACATGAATAAAAATTATAATCATAATTTTCCATGTTTCTTAGTAAGTACTTTTTCTAAGCTCTTAGGTACATTCAATTATAAGATAACGTGTATAACTTTAAGAGGAATGGTATAGAGTATAAAATTATACATTTAAAAAACAAATATAAAAATAGGAATAGTTAATTCTTCTCAGAAGACACAATCTCAGTAAAGTCTGAATACATCACATTTTCTAGGAGACATGTACCTACAGAACTTGGTTTTCCTCCATCTAGAAGAAACACAGTTGCCCATAAAATCAGAAATCATCTAGAGTTTTCTTGTTCTCAGAAGTGTTAAAATAAATTCAGGCCCCAAGGCTTGTTATTTTATAGAAGTGTGTGCTTGGGGGTATATAGGCACATAAATACAAGTTTCTTATATAGAGGATAAAGGAGTCAGACCTCTCCATTTACCAGTAAAATGAGATCTGGTTACATCACAATATTTGACATTTTAACTATTAATCCATCCACCCACCCACCCATCCATCCATCCATCCATCCATCCATCCATCCATCTATCTATCTATCTATCTACTGTAAGTGTATGTTTATCCATGTAGACACCCACATGCCATAGCTTGCATAAAGAACTCAGTGAACACGTTATGGGAGTGAATTTCTACTTCTAGCATGTGGAACCTAGGGGGTGAAAAATGTCAAAGGTGCAGCAATAAACATTGTTACCAAGTGGGCCATCTCACTGGCCTGAAAACTGGCCATATTCTCAGGATAACAATTCAACCTACTAAAATTAGTCAATCTAAATGATATATAGTGAAGTCATCCAATGTGACTTAAAAGGACCACTTAATTATATATATCTTCTGCCTTAACTAGAAACTGCCCTTGCATTTTGACATTATCTCCAGGATCTGGAATGAAAGGGTTGTATGAAGGATCAATGAAAGCCCAAGCTTCTTCAAATATATTCTCCACCAAAAAATGTCCACTTATAATGTTGAACAACTCTATTATTTTATGATATTAATGTTATGGTCTTTATTCTCTTAGATCTGAAGATACCATCACTGGTCATCGATAACTCTCTCAAAGTCAACAAAAAGAACTAATATACAAATACATCAATTCTATAGATAATGGCATTGAATTTGCTGAGAAATGTTTACCTCAAAGGTACATGCACTGTTATTAAAAAATATCACAGCAACAGTTTCACAGGGAATGAGTGTCAATCTCCTTGTCATTGAGCCACAGAAAATATCATAATTGTAAAGTTTGATACAGTTAAAACATAGTGCTTTTGTTGTACTATTAAAAGAATGCAGCATGAAAAGAGTGGGAATTCTGATTCAGTAAAATTATATTAGTTCACTTACTCTAGAAACTGATGTCCAAATAAATGAAATATCATAGAAAAGAAGCCATTCTATTCAACAATTTCCTCATGGCATCCTTCATGTCCCTGTTTCTCAGACTGTAGATAAAGGGGTTCAGCATCTGAGGCACAACAGAATACATCACTGAAGCCACTGCAGTCTTCCTGGATGAATCCATAATAATAGATGTAATATATACCCCAAAACCTGTCCCATAGAACAAGGACACAACTGACAAGTGAGACCCACAGGTGGTAAAGGCTTTGTGCTTTCCTTCTGGTGATGACATTCTCAAAATAGAGGATATGATATGAATATAAGAAAAAACTATTCCAGAGAGAGGAATTCCAGCAAATATGCATGATGAAATATAAATCAGAATGTTATCAATGAGGGTATCAGAACAGGCCAACTTGAGCATCTTGGGAAGTTCACAGAAGAAGCTTGGTATTTCCAGATGTGTGCAGAATGACAGTCTTAGCACCATCAGGCTGTGCATTAAAGAATCCACAACACTGATTAGTAGGGACAACAGAATCAAGAAGACACAGAAACAGGGTTCCATGATGACTGTGTACCTTAGGGGATGACAAATAGCAATATAGCGGTCATAAGCCATTACTGCAAGGAGGCAATTCTCCATGCCACCAAATATTAAGACAAAGCTCATTTGAGTGAGGCAGCCTTCGTATGTGATGCTTTGACTATTTTCTTGTATGTTCATCAGCATCTTTGGGATTGTGCTTGTGCTTAAACAGATGTCATTTAAGGACAAATTGAAGAGAAATAAGTACATAGGGGTATGAAGTTGGGGGTCTGAGACAGAAATAAAGACAATAAGCAGGTTTCCCAAAATGGTAACCAGATATATAGAAAAGAACAAGCTGACCAAGACAGGGTGCAGTTTTGGGTCTTCTGTTAATCCCAAAAGAAGGAATCCTGAAAAAGCTGTTTGGTTTCCCTTTTCCATGTTGCTCATAAATCTGATAGAGTGGGTGATAGATAGAAAAATAAATGAAAGTTTGGATCAGACACAGCTGCCACACTTAAGAAGTTGATGGAATACTATCCCTGAAGTCTATAACTAGGCTTCAATAATTAAAGCACTTGCTACAGAAGCATGAGGCCCAGACGTCTGACCCCCAGAAACAAGCATAAAAACCAGGTTGCTGCAGCAGCTAACATATAATCCAACTTTACAAGTCTTGAATACGTGTGTTCTTCAAAATCAAACTATATGAACAAGGTCATGATAATGAAGGAACACCATCACAGGAGATTTTCATGGGGGATAATCAAACTCTCTCCTAGTAGCATGCATGTCCCTGGGAGATTTCAAATCTAAAGCACCTCATTAGAATGACACGACTTTTAACACTTTGACCCCATGAGTCCACATCCTAAGAGATTGTAGGAAGAGTAGATTTTGTGTTACTAACTTTATGGTACCAGGAGCCTACCTTCCAATATTCAAACATTTTGTTTTCACTTCCTTCCATTTTACAGGCCTTGAGTACATGCTACATGATTTTTATATTAATTTCCAACTTATATTTTTCTACATGTTTGTTGTATATGATTCATCTATTTGAAATAATTGTTCAATATGAAATGCATCCAGCATATACAAATCTAAAAAATATAAATATTAAAACATAATAATAATATAAAACCTCAGATGTTTCTGTTTTGTTTTTTTCACCATTTATTCATTCATTCTCTATGCATCTTGATTATAGGCCCCCTCCTCACAATTCTCCCTCATACAACCCCTGTCCCTTCCTCTACTTTCCAAATCCTCTCCCTTCTTCTATGATAAAAGGGAGATACCCCCAACCAACTTATATACCCAGGCACATCAAGTAACTGCAGGACTAGTCACATCCTCTACACTAGGCCTTACCAGGCAGACTTGTTAGTAGAACAGTATCTACAGGCAGGCAAGAGAGTCAGAGATGCCCTCCTTTCCAGTTGTTTGAAGATACTCCTAAAGACCAAGTTGTTTATCTGCTACTCATGTGGTAGAGGCCTATGTCCAGCCTATGTGTGCTCTTTGTTTGGTGCTTCAGTCTCTGGCAGCCCACAAGGACACAGGATAGATGACTTGTTGGTCTTCTTGTGAAATCCTTACCTCTCTGGGTCCTTTGTTCCTTCCCTCAACTCTTCCATAAAATAACCTGAGCTCCACCTAATGTTTGGATCTGGGTCTCTGCATCGGTATCAGACAGGTATTGTTTGGATCCTCTCAGTAGACAATTATGCTAAGTTTCTGTCTGCAAGCATAATGAAGTATCATTAATAGTATCAGGGATTGGTTCATATCCATGGGATGGGTCTAAAGTTGGGTAATTGGTTGACCATTGCCTCAGTCTCTGCTCTAATTTTGTCCTGGCAAACCTATAGACAAGTCACATTTTGGGTTTCTGTCCTTATTCCTCAACTGAAGTTGTGCCTAGCTACAGGAGTTTATCCCTTCAGAGTCCATATCTCCCACTGATAGAGTCTAAGCTAGAGTCATCCCCAGATTCACTGGGGGATCTCCAAATCTCAGGTCTCTGGCATGACTGAAGATGTTCTCCTGCCCACCACCAATTCATATTGTCTCTTGTCTGCTCTCTACACCTGAACCATCCCCAGTTCTCTTCCCCATCTTGTCTTCAACCAAGTTCCCTCCCTCTACCTACCTATGATATCTATTTTATTTCCCCTCTGAGAAAGGTTAAATTATCTTTCCTTGGGTACTCTTTGTTATATTGTTTCTTTGGGTGTTATATTGTTTCTTTGTATTTTAATGTGGTTATCCTGTACTTTATAGCTAATATTCACTTATAAATGAGTACATAGAATACATTTCTTTTGGGGTCTGGGTGACCCCAGTCAAGATGATATTTTCTAGTTCAATCCATTTGCCTCCAAAATTCATTGTGCTTTTGTTTTTAATAGATGAATTTTAATCCATTGTGGAAATGAACCACATTTTTTTGTTTTGTTGTTTTGTTTTTGTTTTGTTTTGTTTTGAGACAGGGTATCTCTGTGTATCCCTAGCTGTCCTGGAACTCACTCTGTAGACCAGCCTGGCCTCAAACTCAAAAGTCCATCTGTATCTGCCTCTGTCTCCCAAGTGCTGGGATTAAAGGCATGAGGGCATGAGCCAACATTGCCCAGCGAACCACATTTTCTTTATCCATTCTGCAGTTGAGGGAAATATGTGTTGTTTCTAATGTCCGGCTATTACAAATAAAGCTGGTGTGAATATAGTTAAGCAATTGTTCTTATGAGATAATAAAGTATATTGTGGGTATATACCCAGAAGTGGTATAACTGTGTCTTGTGGTAGAATTATTCCCACTTTTATGAGAAACCACCAAATTGATTTCCAGAGTGGTTGTACTAGTTTACATGTCCATCTGCAATAAAGGAGTGTTCACCTTGCTCCACATCCTAGCCAGCATGTGCTGTCTCTTGACTTTTTCATCTTAGCCATTATAATGAGGATATCTCAGAGTCATTTTGATTTGCATATCTCTGAGGAATAAAGACATTGAACATTTCATTAAGTGCTTCTAGGTCATTCATGATACCTCTGCTAAGAATTCTCTATTTAGCATTGAACCCATTTTTAACTGAGTTATTTGGTTTATTGGAATGTAACTTCTTTATTTCTTTATATATTTTGGATATTAGCCCTATGTCAGGTGTAGGGTTGGGAAAGATCTTTTATCATTCTGTAGGCTGCCATTTTGTTCTATTGATGGTGTCCTTTGTCTTAACAAAAGTTTCTCAGTTTCTTTAGGTCCCATTTAATAACTGTCAATATTAGTGCCTCAGCTACATTTGTTCTGTTTGGGAATTTGTCTCTTATACCAATGTGGTCAAGGTCATTCCCCAATTTTTTAGTACCAGATTTATTATATCTGCCTTTATGTTGAGGTCTTTGACCCACTTATACTTGAGTTTGTGCATCGTGATAATTTTACATCTATTGACATTCTTCTACATGCAGATATCCATTTAGACCAGCACTTTCTGATCAATTTGCTTTATTTTTTACCATTGACCTGTTTTGGTTCCTTTTATAAAAATCAAGTGTCCATAAGTGTGTGAATTTATTGATGGGTCTGATTCAATTCTATTGACAAACCTGCCTGTTTCTTTAAGAAACCAGTTTTCAATTTGATTATTCTGTTGCTCTGTTGTATGGCTTGAAGTTACAGATGGTGATATCACTAGAAGTTCTTTTGTTACATAGGATTCTTTTAGCTATCCAGGGGTTTTGTTTTGTTTGTTTGTTTTCCATATGAAATTCATAATTGTTCTTTCAAAGTCTATAAAGAATTGTGTTGGAATTTGATGGGAATTTCATTGAAACTATAGATTGCTTTTTGTTAAATGGCCATTTGTACTATGTCAACTCTAGTAATCCAGTAGTGTGGGAGATCTTTCTGTCTTCTAAAATCTTTTTCCATTTCTTTCTTCAGAGACTTGAAATTCTTTATTTACATGTCTTTCACTTTCTTTGTTAGAGTCACACCAAGATATATTATTTGTGGCTATTGGGTTTGATGTTGTTTCCCTAATTCCTTTCTAGTGTCATTTATCATTTGTATAATTGAGGACTATTATTTTATTTTTTGTTAACTTATTTCCAGCCTCTGGCTAAATAAAGGTGTTTATCTGCTCTTAGGAGACTCTCTTAAGAGTTTTTTTGGGTCATGTACATATACTATTATGCCATTGGTGAGTAACAACATTTTGACTTCTACTTTTCAAATTTTTATCTCCCTGATCTCCTTTGTCTTATTGCATTATCTAGAAATTCAAGTACTATATGGTAGAGATAGGGAGAGAGTGGAAAGCCTTGCCTTGTCCCTGATTTTAATGAAAAGGCTTTAAGTTTCTCCTCACTTAATCTAACATTGGCTATGGCTTGCTATATATTGCTTTTATTGTGTTTTGGTATGTTACTGTGTCACTGATCTGTTCAA
Organism: Mastomys coucha; assembly: GCF_008632895.1. Lineage (NCBI taxonomy): Eukaryota > Metazoa > Chordata > Mammalia > Rodentia > Muridae > Mastomys > Mastomys coucha. The sequence goes on from NW_022196906.1 coordinate 13,680,471, forward strand.
GACATTTAACATGAAGGAAAATTGCATCCATAAAGGCTTTTTCAGAATCTAATGGAACGATCATGTGTTTTCTTTTTTCTTTCAGTTTGTTCATATGGTAGGTTACATTAATGGGTTGCTATATACTGATCCAATTCTGTTTTGCAGGGATAAAGTATACTTGGTCATGGTGGATGATGCTTTTGATGTGATCTTGAATTTTGTTTACAAACATTTTACTGAGTATTTTTCCATTAAGGTTCATAAGAGAGGCTGGTCTAAAATTCTTCTTTGTTGAACTTTTGTTTAGGTATTAGAGTGACTATGGCCTCATAGATGGATCATGGGATGCTTATTCTACTTCTATGTTCTGGGATAGTTTGAGGCGTATGAGTATGAGACTTTCTTGGATGTCTGGTAGAATTCTGTATTAAAACCATCTGATATTAGATTTTTGTGGTTGAGAGAATTTATTGACTGCTTCTATTTCCTTATGGGTTATTCAACTATTTAGATGATTTACTTGATCCTGATTTAACTTTGATAAGTCTAATCTATTCAGAAAATTGTTCATTTTATTTAGATTTTCCATTCTTGTAGAGCCCAGGCTTCTGAAGTAATATCTAATGATTTTTTTGGATTTCCAAAGATCTCTTGTGATATGCCTCTTTTCCATTTTTAATTTTGTTAATTAGGACACTGTCTACCTGTCTTTTAGTTAGTTTGTCTAAGGCTTTGTCTATCTTGTTGATTTTCTCAAGACTAGCTCATGGTTTTGTTGATTCTTTGTATTGTTCTCTTTGTTTTTAAGTCATTGATTTCAGCCATGAGGTTGATTATTTCCTGCCATCTACTTTTCTTTTCTTTTATATTGATTATTTTATTTATTTCCATTTCAAATGTTGTACCTCTTCCCAGTTTCCACTCCACAAACCTCCCATTCCAACCCCTATGACTTTTGCCTCTGTGAGAGTGCTCCTTTCCCCACTCACCCACTCTTGCCTCACCGCTCTAGCATCCCCCTGTGATGGGGCATCAAGTCTCCAAAGGACCAAGGGCCTCCCCATCCACTGATGTCTGATAAGGCAATGTTCAGCTACATTAGCTACAGTAGCTGGAGCCATGAATCCCTCCATGTATATTCTTTTATGGTGATTTAGTTCCTGGAAGTTTTGGGGAAGAGGCTGTTAGTTGATATTATTGTTCTTCCTATGGGGTAGCATTCCCCTTCAACTATTTCTGTCCTTCCCCTAGCTCTTCCCTTGGGCTCAGTCTGATGGTTGGCTATGAGTGTCTACATCTGTGTTAGTCAGGTGCTGATAAAACCTCTCATAGGATAGCCATACCAGGCTCATGTCAACAACAAGCACTTCTTGGCATCAGCAATAGTGTTGGGTTTGGTGTCTGCAACTAGGGATGGATCTCTAGGTGTTGTGGTCTGTGGTTGTCCATTCCTTCAGTTTCTCCTTCATGTTTTGTCCATGCATTTACTTAGACAGGAACAATTCTGGGTTAAAAATTATGAGATCCTTCAAACCAGGTGCCATGACTATCTATGGGAGGTCATCTTTACAGGTTCTATCTCCACTTTGTTGGTTATTTCAGCTAATGTCATCCCCATTGGGTCCTGCAAACCTCTCCCTTCACTGCCATCTGTGACGTTCTAGTGGCTTCCACCAGTTCTCCATCCCACACTGCTACATATTTCTGTAGGATCTTGAAAGGCACCTGGTTGAGCTAATGCTTGAAACCCTGGTGACCTTGCAGGGGATAACACTGCAAGGGATTTTAGGAATTTGACCAGGCTCCTGGACCCCAGGCCCCTAGCAGGAGGCCACAGCTCTCCATAGGTTCATGGCCATCAGTCACGAACTTATGGAGTGCCCCAAGCCCTTCCACTGGTAGAGGAGGTGACCATAGGTCATATAGCCTCAAGACAGATCTCTGTTGTAATGAGATACCTAAAAGCCTGGAGGCTTAGCCAATAAACTACTTTTACTAGACACTCCTCCCTGCAAAAGGTATTTAACCTTAAGCCTGCTCCTGAGAAGTGGGGTATGATTTTACTCATCACCATTCTCCACCATAACAATGAATAACTTAAAAGCATGGACTCTTTTCATTGGGATTCATAGGGAGCAATGGAGCTGGCCACTAGGTTCTCCCAGTCACAGCCTCATGCAAGTCAAGCCACCTGCCAAACAAGCCAATGACTCTCCTTCCTGAGGGACCCAGAAGGAACTCTCCCCCCTTTTTCCCCTTTGGCCCAGGCTAGATCCAGCCTCCAGGCCCCCACTCCATCCTCAGCTCTTCCAGGCATCCAGCAGTGCCTCGGGTGCCCAGGAACCTGAGAACCAGATGCCCAGGCCACCGTGCAGGCCCTGGGACCCCAAGCCAAATCCAGCACTCCCCAAGACCTCAGATCAAGCTACCCTGGAGCAGTGTCCAGCTGCTTTGCATAGCCTGACCTCTACCAGGAGCAGGCATGGGATAAGTGCAGTCAACTTCCTGTGTCCTGTCTCCCTGAGTGGCCTGAGCCCTGTGGGAATTCAGAACACCTATTAACATCGCATATTTCTATTCAATTTCCTGACCCTCCTGCCCTTTCCTATACCTGATCCTGTCCCTCCTTTTCCAATACCTATTCTTTTCCCATATCATTCCTTTTCCCCTCCCTATCCTTTCTCCCTCTCAGGTCCCTCCTTTCCTCTATCTCCTGTGATTATTTTATTCCCCCTTCTAACTGGGACTGAAGCATTCACACTTTGGACTTCCTTCTTTTTAAGCTTCATATGGTCTGTGGGTTATATCATGGGTGTTCTGAGCTTCTTGGCTAATATCACTTATCAGTGTCTACATCCTACAGATTAGGAAAAGATCCTTACCAACCTGACATCTGATAGAGGCTTATATCCAAAATATATTCAAGAAGTTAGACTCCAGACAACTAAATAACCTTACTTAAAAATGGGGTAGAGAGGTAAACAAAAATTTATCAACAGAGAAATTGCAAATTGCCAAGAAGCACCTAAAGAAATGTTCAACACCCTTAGTCATCAGGGAAAGGCAAATCAAAACAACACTGAGATTCAACCTCATGCCAATCAGAATGGCTAAGATCAAAAACTCAAGTGACAGCAGATGCAGGCAAGCATGTGGTGGAAGAGCAACACTCCTCCAATGTTGGTGGCATTGCAAAAAGGTAAAAGCTGCTTTGGAAAACAATCTGGCAGTTCCTCAGAAAATTGAAAATAGTTCTACCTGAAAACCCAGGTATATCATTACTCTGCATATACCCAAAAGATGCCCAGAGGTAAAAGAAGGGCAAATGCTACACTGTGTTTGTCATAGCATTATTTATAATAACTAGAAGCTGAAAACAATCCAGATGACCCTCAAGAAGGAATGGAAAAAGTATTTACACGATGGAATACTACTTGGCTATTTAAAACAATGACTTCATAAAATTTGCAGGCAAATGGATGGACTAGAAAATATCATCCTGAGTGAGGTAGCCATCTACTTTTCTTTCAGGTGTTTTCTCCATTTTGTTCTAGAGCTTTCAGGTGTGCATTTCAGTTGTTACTATGAGATCTCTCCAGTTTCCTTATGACAGTAATTAGTGAACTATGAACTTTCTTCTTAGCACTGCTTTCATAGTGGCCCCTAAATTTGGTTATGCTGTGTCTTCATTTTCATTGAATTTTACAAAGTGTTTGATTTGTTTCTTTACTTTTTCTCTGAACCGATGTTCACTGAATAGAGAGTTTTTAATTTTCTCGAGTTTGTAGGATTTCTGTTGTTTCTGTTGTTGATGATGTGCAGCTCAGCTTTAATCCACAGTATCTGTTAAGGCTCCTTTTGTGACAAAGTATATATAATTAACTTTATAGAAAGTTCCATAAGTTGCTGAGAAGAAGGTATATAATTTTTTGTTTGGGTGAAATTTTCTGTAGATGTCTGCTATGTCCATTTGATTCATAAATTCTGTTAGGTTCATCATTTCTCTGTTTAGTTTCTTTTTAGATGACCCACCCATTTATGAGAGTGGAGTGTTGAAGTATCCCAGTATTAATGTGGCAGATTTAATAGAGGATTTAAGCTTTAATAAGGTTTCTTTTACAAATGTGGGTGCCCTTATTGAGATGTCATCATAATGGATTTTTCCTTTGATGAGTAGGAAATGTACCTCTGCATCTCCTTTGATTATGTTTACTTGAAAGTCTATATCATTAGAAATTATAATTGCTTCACCAGCTTGTTTTCTGGGTTCATTAGCTTGGACAATCTTTCTGCAGCCCTTTCCTCTGAGTTAATGCCTAACTTTGTGGCTGGTGTTGAATTGTCTATTTCTTGTGTATTCTTGGGGGTAGTTACCATACTTTTGTTTGACTTTTCTTTGTAATATCACCTGGAGGACTGAATTCCTGGAAAGATATTGTTTAAATTTGGTTTTGTCATGGAATATCTTAGTTTTTTGCTCTACGGTGATTGAAGTTTTGGGTTGATATTCCTGGTCACTTACCTTATGCAAGTCTTATACACAGGCCCTTCTAGACTCTGATAGGTCTGCCTTTACATTTTACTTGGCTTTTTTCCATTATACCACTTAATAATTTTTGTTTGTTCCATACACTTAATGTTCTGATTATTAGGTGGCAGGAGGATATTCTTTTCTTTCTTTTTTTTTCTTGCTGTTTTTTTTTTATTTTTTTTACCCTCCAGACTTTGTTCTGCCCCACCCTGCCATCTACTCTCCTACCAATCCACATCCCATAACTCCTCCCCACCCCTCTAACCCCCCCATCTCCATGAGGATTTCCCCACACTCTATCCTCCACCCCATCTGACTTCTAACCCCTACCCTGGGGGCTTCAGTCTCTTGAGGGTTAGGTGCATCATCTCTGATTGAGCACAGACCCAGCAGTCCTCTGCTGTATATGTGTTGGGGGGCCTAATATCAACTGGTATATTCTGCATGGTTGGTGGTTCAGTGTTTAATAGACCTCAGGGGTCCAGATTAACTGAGACTGCTGGTAGGCCTAAAAGTTTGCCCTCCTCTTCAGTATCTTTCTTCCTTACCATAACTCAACCTCAGGGGTCAGCAGCTTCTATACATTGTTTGGGGACAAATATCTGCATCTGACACTTTCAGCTGCTTGGTAGATCTTCCAGAGTGCAGTCAGGTTAGGTCCCTTTCTTTGAGCACTCAATAACCTCAGTAAAACTGTCAGACCATGGGACCTCCCCTCAAGCTGGATCCCACTTGGTCCTGCCACTGGACCTTCTTTTCCTCAGTCTCCTCTCCATTTCCATCCCTGGAGTTATTTCAGGCTGGAACAATTATGGGTCAGAGTTTTGACTGTGGAATGGCAACTGTCTCCCTTATATGATGCCCTGTCTTCCTGCTGGAAGTGGGCTCTGTAAGTTCCCTTTCTGTACTGTAAGGCATTTCATCTAAGGTCTTTCTCTTTGAGTCCTTAGAGTCTCTCACCTCCCAGGTCTCTGGCGCATTCTGGAGGGTCCCCTCAACTGTCTACCTCCTTAAGTCGCCTGTTTACATTCTTTCTGGTGGCCCTCAGGGCTTCAATCCTTTTCCCTTACCCAATACCAGATCAAGTTCCGCTCTCACCACAAACCCCATCCACCTTCCCTCTCAGGTGCCTTCCTCCCTCCCCACTTGTGATTGCTTTCATCTCCCTCCCAAGGGGAACTGAGGTGTCCTCACTTGGACCCTTCAGCATACTGACCTTTTTGAGTTCTGTGGACTCTATCTTGGGTATTCTGTACTTTTTTTTCCTGGCTACTATCCACTTTTTAGTGAGTACATACCATGCATGTCATTTTGAGTCTGAGTTACACCACTCAGGATGATATTTTCTAGTTCCATCCATTTGACAGCAAAACTCAGGTGGTCCTCTTTCTTAATGGCCAAGTAGTATTCTATTGTGTAAATGAAGCACACTTTCTGTATCTATTCCTCTGTCTAGGGTTGTTTCCAACTTCTGGCTATTACAGATAAGACCACTATGAGCATAGTGGAACACATGGTCCTGTGGCAAGGTAGGGAATCTTTTGGGTATATTCCCAAGAGTGGTATTGCTGGGTTGTCAGATTTATTTCTAATTTTCTGAGAAATATCCAGATTGGTTTCCAGAGTAGTTGTACCAGTTTGCAATCCTACCAGCAAATGGAAGTGTTCCTCTTTCTCCACATCCTTGCCAACATGTGTTGTTAGCTGAGGTTTTGATCTTAGCCATTCTGATTGCTGTGAGGTGGAATCTCAGAGTCATTTTGATTTGCATTTCTCTGATAATGAAGGACTTAGAACATTTCTTTACGTTCTTCTCAGCCATTCTAGAATCCTCAGTTGGGAATTTTCGATTTAGTTCTATACCCCATTTTTGCTTGGCTTTGAGTGTGTGTGTGTGTGTGTGTGTGTGTGTGTGTGTGTGTGTGTATGTGTGTGTGTGTGTGTGTGTGTGTGTGTGTATGTGTGTGTGTGGGGGGGGTTGGATTCTTGAGTTCTTTATATATTTTGGATATTAGCCCTCTATCAGATGTGGACTTAGTGAAGTTTTTTTCCACTCTGTAGGTTGCCAATTTGTCTTATTGACTATGTCCTATGCCTTACAGAAATTTTCCAGTTTCATGAGGTTCCTTTTATCAACTCTTCATATTAGAACATGAGCCACTTGAGTTCTGTTTAGGAAATTTCCCCCTGTGCCAATGAGTTCAAGGTTTTTTCCAATTTCTTTTCTATTAGATTCAGTGTATCTGGTTTTATGTTGAGGTCCTTGATCCACTTGCACTTGAGCTTTATGCAAGGTGACAAATATGGGTCTATTTTCATTTTTCTACATACAGATAGCCAGTTAGACCAGCCCTATTTATTGAAGATGCTTTCTTTTATCCATTGTATATTTTTGTCATCTTTGTCAAAGATCAGATGTCTGTAAGTGTGTGGTTTTATTTCTGGGTTTTCAATTCTATTCCATTGATCAATGTGTCTGTCTCTGTACCAATACAATCCAGTTTTTATCACTGTTGCTCTGTAGTAAAGCTAGAGGTCAGGGATGATGATTCCCCTAGCCAAGGATTGTTTTCACTACTCTGGGTTTTTTGTCTTTCTAGATGAATTTGAGAGTTGCTTTTTCCATGTCTTTAAAGAATTGTGCTGGGATTTTGATGAGGATTTCATTGAATCTGTAGATTGCCTTTGGTAGGATGGCCATTTTTACTATATTAATTCTGCCAATCCATGAGCATGGGAGATCTTTCCATCTTCTGAGATCTTTTTTTTCTTTCTTGTTTTTAATTTCCTCTGTTTCTATTTAGTTGATTTTGTCCATGAATTTGACTAATTACTGCTTTCTACTCCTCTTGGCTGAGTTTGCTTCTTTTTGTTCTAGAGCTCTCAGGTGTGCTGTTAAGTTTTAGTAGAAGATCTCTCTACTTTCTTTACTAGAGCACTTAGTGCTATAAACTTTCCACTTAGCACTGCTTTCATTGTGTTCCATAAGTTTGGGTATAATGTGTTAACATTTTCATTAAATTCCAAGAAGTCTTCATTTTCTTTCTTTATTTCTTCCCTGACCAAGTTATCATTGAGTAAAGAATTGTGCAGTTTACATATGTATGTGGGCTTTCTGTTGTTTTTGCTGTTCTTGAAGACCAGACTTAGGCCCTGGTGATATAATAGGATGCATGGGATTATGTCAATCTTCTTGTTTCAGTTAAAGGTTGTTTTGTGACCAATTATATAGCCCAGTTTTGAGAAGGTACCATGAGGTGCTAATAAAAAGTTGTATTCTTTTGTTTTAAGGTAACATGTTTTTTGTCCAATCTATTTGTTGTATTATAAACTTCTTGTAGCAGTGTCTCGGATTCCTTCTGGTCTCTCTGGGCTGGTGTCCTGAGCAGACCTTGGGTGCAAGCTCCACAGCCAGTCCCACAACACCGAGAGGAAACTCCACTCCCAGGCACTCTAACAAGCCTAGGATCACAGGATCACAGAATAACAGAGACAGCTTGACTCTGAGGAGTTCAAACAGGAAGGACAGGCTCCAGCCAGATTTAGCAAGGGCAGGTAGCACTAGAGATAACCAGATGGCCAGGGGGTGGGAGGGACCATAAGAAAATAAACAACATAAACCAAGGTTACTTGGCATCATCAGAACCCAATTCTCCACCATAGCAAATCCTAGACACACCATCACTCTGGAAAAGCAAGATTCAGATATAAAATCACTTATCATGATGATGAAGATACAGGACTTTAAGAAAGAGATAAATAGCACCCTCAAAGAAATACAGGAGAACACAGGTAAAGAGCTAGAAGCCCTTCAAGAGGAAACACAAAAATCCCCTAAAGAACTACAGGAAAATACAATCAAAGATGTGAAGGAAATGAACAAAACCATCCAGAATCTAAAAATGGAAATAGAAACAATAAAGAAATCAGAATTAGAGACAACCCAGGAGATACAAAACCTAGGAAAGAAACCAGGAGTCATACATGCAAGCATCACCAACAGAATACAAGAGATAGAAGAGAGAATCTCAGCGGCAGAAGACACCAAAGAAAACATTGACACAACAGTCAAAGAAAATGCAAAAAAGCAAAAATTCCTAACCCAAAACATCCAAGAAATCCAGGACACAATGAGAAGACCAAACCTAAGAATAATAGGTATAAAAGAGAGTGAAGACCCCCAATGTAATGGACCAGTAAATATCTTCAACAAAATTATAGAAGAAAACTTCCCAAACCTAAAGAAAGAGATGCCCATGAGCATACAAGAAGCCTACAGAACTCCAAATAAACTCTACTGGAAAAGAAATTCCTCCCATCACATAATACTAAAAATACCAAATGCACTAAACAAAGAAAGAATTTTAAAAGCAGTAAGAAAAAAAGGTCAAGTAATATATAAAGGCAGGCCTATCAGAATTACACCAGACTTCTCACCAGAGATTATGAAAGCTAGAAGATCCTGGGCAGATGTCCTACAGACCCTACAAGAACGCAAATGTCAGCTCAGGTTACTATACCCAGCAAAACTCTCAATTACCATAGAAGGAGAAAATAAGATATTCCATGACAAAACAAAATTTACACAGTATCTTTCCACAAATCCAGCCCTACAAAGGATAATAGATGGAAAACATCAACATAAGGAACAAGCCTACACCCTAGAAGAAGAAAGAAAGTAATCTTTCAATAAATCCACACAAACCTAATTCGACCTCTTACAACAAAAACAACAGGAGTGACAATTACTTTTTCTTAATATCTTAATATGAAAAGTAATATTACCAAAATATCCTAATCAATTGAAATCCAAAAATATGAGGATTTAGAAATTTGTTGGTTGTCATCCAATGGTCTCTCTAATTTGGTAATTGGAGAAATAGGTCCAATATTGTACAATCTATATACACTTTCAGCTGTTTGTTTGTGACAGTGTCTTACTGTGTACAACATAAGGGTATTGAAATCTTGCTTCTCCTATCTCAGCCTCTCTATATGTAGTATTGTTTATTTCATGTTTTTACACTATACTATGGTTTTCAGAACAGCTTATATATTTCAAAAGTATTTATATACCCAAAAGAAACATAGACAATTAACTTGGGAGGTAGCTTGTAAGAGAACAACAAAGAGTGAGACTGAATGCTTTGCTTAACATTTGTAACTCTTGAATCAAGTTTGAAGAAGAGGACTTTATAAATTACTCTTTCTCTGAGATGAGTACTTTTCCAAATTATCACAGCCAATGAATCAAATTCTTACCCTCACCTAATGTCTGTGCCACCCTCCAAGCAGAACCATTGTTCATTGAAACAGTTGGTGAATGACTTTATGGATAGACCACCTTAATACACACACCATTTCTTAAATGAATGTAACCTGTTCTCTGTGTGCTGAAAATAAAGTCACTCACTCAAGTCAAATAGCATTAACAGTAGCAGGAAGTCTGTATACAAAAATTGTGCCTACAATTCATTCCTTGGTGCAGCAGAACTGTCAACTCTCAGCTTAGCCACAATCGAGGTAAAATTTTTGGGTGATGTGAGGGTTATTGAAGTACAGCGTTATTACAATGAAATCCAATGTCTAAAAATTGTTCTTATTTTGGGCTTGTACCACAGTAAAAGCCAAGATTTTAAACTCTACTAAATACAAAACAAACAAACAAAAAGACTATATATATTTATGTTCATTTAAGAAAATACTAATATTGATGTATTATTTTGAAGTATACAGTTAATATGTTTGGAGTTCTTTAAAATTTACATTGAGAAAAATGTATGCTCTTTCAGTATTGCTATAGACAAGCACCTACATAAGACTGTTACCAGCCCCCTTCAGCTCAGCCATTGGATTCTGGTAGTCTCTGCTTGGAGGCTACCACCTGGGGAGCCAAGACAAAAGCTCTCTGCAGACTGTCAGTTCTTCCGTGAAGCAGCTGCCTGGAAATTCACACTGAGATATGGACAGGCGTACAGCCTGGAGACCTTCTGAGTTGCTGGGGACTTTGACTCTTGACCTCTTCTGCAATGTTTATGTTATGCAAATATCATGTAACCTAGAGATTCAGTTTCGGTTTCTCATGTACTTATAAATATTCTGGATAGTCTAAGTAAAGATTAAAGCCTTGATTGGGACGAAACTTGGCTTTGTGTTTTCTCTTGCATCTCAAACCCTTATTTCAGGTCCTTTGGTCTTTCGCCTGAGAGAACCCAAGTTTGTGAAACTGCGGGACAGTTTCAGACATAAGACTGTTAAATTGATTGTTGTTTTATATCAAACAACTTTTATAATACTCATTTTTATTGTTATAATATTTTATAAATTTTAAGGAATATAATAAAAAAGATATTGTAGGTATTGTAGGGGGTTCTCTGGGAGGAGTTGGGGTACAAAAGGGAAACAAGAATGTGATTTAATTCTATTTACTTAAAATATGTTTTTAAATGTTAACAAGTTCAGATAAATTGATATCATGTAACTTTTCTCATCATAATGCAACAAAGGTTTAAAAAATAAAATAAAAAAATAAACTTCTTGTATGTTCATAGGTGTCTTTTTCTTTACATTAGGGACATTTTCTTCAATGTTTTTGTTGAAGATACTTTCTGGACCTTTGAGCTTAGAGTCACCACCACCACCATCACAACCTCCTCCTCTTCCTTCTCCTTCCTTCGTCTTTTTCTTCTTCAGAGTTGCCGGCTGAACTGTGAACCAGTAAATGGAGTGCAGAGGAAGCAGGCCAGAACTCCCTCTGCTTGTTTTGCACAGATGCTGCATAGGCAGGCAGTGAATTGGAGTCAGATATGTTTCTATGCAAGTGTGTGTGTTTCTAGAATTTTTACTGCTGTTTTTATGTTTTCCACAGAAGATTAAAACCTAAAATACTCTAATACTGATTACTAAAATATTATATACATGTTATATTTTCCTGGGATACTTATTAATATTCTCCAATTTCATCATAATATATTTAATATTCATTACATCAAAATGGTAGTAAGCACTAAAATTAATTTTATTCATTTGAGATTTTAATGGAATTATAAAATTAATCACAAGCAGAACATTTCATTACAATTTAACCTTAGTTAAATAGATTTGTTCAATTTTCCATGGTAGTTCTCATTTTATAAATGATATATGGAATATTAAAATACTAAAATGTATTGTATTCAGTATATTCTCTCAAAAAAACTGCATATAGTCAATTCTATGGCCACTTCTTTTGATTACCCTCCAAAACTTGAGTTCCTGATGCTGAAGATACCACCTACTTGAATAATAGCACATAGAGAAATCAAGCTGGTACTAATTTTAAAACATTACTCCTACTATTTGGTTTTCATAGTACTGGATGGTTCTATGTATGCTCTCAGAGGAGAAAAAAAGTGATACCCAGTCTTCTAAGTGTGAACCCCACCAGCTACAATACATGTTGAACTTGACATGCCCACTGATAATATAGTAGAATAAAACTCATAGGATGATTCCACCTAATTTTACTCTAGAAAAACTAAGAATATTGGGATGCCGTACAAAGCATACATTAGGACTGACTTATAGGTTTGGTGATACTCTCCACCCCAACAGGCCAAGTCTCTAAATACTTTACCCAGCATGAGGGATTACCAAAGTTATGGATGCCCTGACCTACTCTTTTCTAACCTATACCTACACTAGTCCCTCCATGCACTAGTGCTCATGCAATTAAGGCAGAATTGCATATAATAGATGGTAGGAAACAACTGGATTTGCAAGTGAGAGTATCAGGACCCTCTCTGCAAGATGTAGAAAAACAAGCTCACCTGTGATGATCTTTTGTAAGAACTCACCACTGAGTGGCCCAATAAGGTGTTCGCTTGGCTCAGAGACCAGTCACATATGAAGAGTACCAATTAACATTAAAATCATCAGTGTAGTACAAATAAAGTAGAAAAAACAAGCACTTCAGTAATCTTCAGTATAAATAGTTTTAAAATTAACATTAACATACAGTATTTCATTTCCCTCACTGTTAAGATGAGAGGTAAATTTTAACCAAATTTAATTCTTCCAGTAATAGATATTTGGTAAGTTGATAATTGTATTACTAGAGCTACTAAAGATGAGCAATTATAATTCTAACTCACAGTCTTAAAAGTGAAATGAATTTTAAAAAACACATTGAGATGATTATAAAGGGCTTAAAAAGGTATTTTTAAAACATATATAAATCTTCTTTGCATTTCATTGTTAACATTGAAAATATATGATCACCCACCTCTCTTCTGTGACCCACTTCTCGACCCCACTGATAACCTCAGCTCAACCACAGGAAACTCTTTCTAGAGGACCATTTAAGCTGCACATGGACCTGCCCTCTCTCTCTTGCATCAGATTCAGTTCATCAGGGTCACATTTAGTACTGCAACAAAATTCCACTTACAGTTTCCCACCCTACTAGACATGCCACCTCTGGATCCCACACATCATCCTCTGCTCCCTTATCCTTACAGACTCCTTTCTGTCCACACTTTCTGTGGATTTCTCAAACCATCTCCTCCTGGTATCCCATTATTCCAACATCCTACATTAGCAAGAATCCCACTATAAACACACCAGCTGAGCAGGCCAGTAAAAACAGGAAACACTCAGCTGACACAAATGTAGAAGGGAAACAAAAGCCTAGAAAGAGAACTGCTAACCAGCCAAGACAAATCCATAAACCACCACCTAAACCTTTAATAACTCCAAACACAGATGCTTATAAACTAGCATAAGAACATAATCAGTTACATTCAGGGCAATATTTAACCAACAGTGATAAGCTCTCCTACCAGAGTAGGTCCTGAACATTTCAACACAGATAAGGCACAAAATAAAGTCCTTAAAAACAATGATGTAATGATGATAGAGCTACCTAAAAAAGAAATGAAATAAATCCAGAAAAAACCACACACACACACACACACACACACACACACACACACACATACAAATTCTTCTGTCCCCCTGGACCTCTTTCCTGTCTCCACCATTACCTGATCCTGCCCCCCTTTTCATTTCCCTTTCTGGTCAGTCTCCAAAGGAGGTCTCTCCTTCCCTCTACCTCCTATGATTATTGTGCTTGCCGCTTCTAAGTTGGATTTAAGCATTCCCACTTGACCTCTGTAAGTCAACAGTTATTATCATTAGGACAAAATGGGAGTCTTTAGATTAAGAAGAGATCCTCACTAATCCTACATTTCATAGAAATTTAATATAAAAATAAATGAAGAAGTCAAGAAATTATTTATACTCCGAAAAACAAAAAACCCAATTTTTAAAATGAGGTCCAAAGCTAATCAGAGAATTCTCCACAGAGTAATCTTGTATGGCCAAAAAGCACTTAAAATTTTCAACATCCTTAGTCATCAGGGAAATGCAAATCAAAATGACCATGAGATTCCACCTTACACCAATGATAGGGGCTAAGATCAAAAATTAAGTGACAGCATGGCATGCTGGCTAGGACATGGAAAAAGGAGAACACTCCTCCATTTCTAGTGGGATTGCAAACTTGTACAACCAGTCTGGACATCAATCTGGCAGTTATACAGAAAATTGTAAGTAATTCTACTTGAAGACTCAGATATTTTGCTCCTGGGCATATACCCAAAAGATGTTCCTCCACATCACAAGAACACAAGTTCCACTTTATTCATAGCAGTATATTTATATTCCCACATGTCCCTCAACCAAAAAGTGATAAAGTAAATGTTCATTTATACAATGGAACGATATCCAGCTATTAAGACCAATGACAACATGAATTTTTCAGGCAAGTGGATGCAACTGGAAAATATACTGAGTTAGGTAACCTAGACTCAAAATGACATGCATGGTATATTCTCACTGATAAGTGGATATTGGCCAAACAAAGTACAGGATACCCATGATACACCCCATAGACCCTAAGAAGTTAAACAAGAATAAAGGCTCAAAAACTTGTTAGACCACTTATACAACAAATGGCGTAGACTCATAAAGAAATCAAAGAAACAATACAATTCACAATAATCACAGATAATACAAAGTATCTTAAGATAACTTTAAATAAACAAGTGAAAGACTTGTATGATAACAAACACTTCAATTCTTTGAAGGAAGAAATTGAAGAAGTTAACAAAAGATAAAAAGAATTATCATGCTCATGGATAGATAGGTTTAACAGAGAAAAAATTGCCATGCTATCCAAAGCAATCTACAGATTTAGTAGATTTTGCATTAATAATTCAACACAATTCTTTACTAACTCTGAAAAGACAATTATTGACTTTATATGGAAAAACAAACAAACAAACCAAAAACACATGATAGTTGCTACAATACTCAACATGAAAAGAACTTCTAGAAATAATGCCAGCCCTGATTTCAAGTGGTACTACAAAGCAATAGTAATAACAATAGCAATAACATATTGTTGGCATAAAAACAGACACGTTTATCAATGAGATCAAACTTAAGACCCAGACATAAATTAATGCACTCATAGACACATGACCATTGATAAAGAAGCCAGAAACACACACTTGGGAAAACTGGAAACATCTTCAATATATGGTGCTGGTCTAACTGGAGGTAGCTAAAAGAATGCAAATAGAACCATGTAAATCACACTGTCCAAAACTTAAGTACAAGTGGATCCAAGACCTTAACACAAAACTAGACACACTGTACATAGGGAATAGCCTGAATATATTGGCACAGGAGACAACTTTGTGAAAAGAATACTGATAGCATGGGCACTATAGTAAATGCTTAATAATAGGACTTCACAAAACTGAAAAGCTTCTGTGTGGTAAAGGACACCCATCAATAGGATAAAGCAGCAGCCCATAGGATGGGAAAAGTATATTTTTACCAACTCCACATCTGATAGAATCCTAATATCCATATATATATAAAGAGCTCAAGAAACAACATAGTAAAACAAACACATATTCCAATTAAAAATGGGGTAGAGATATAAAAAGAAATTTCAATAGAGGAAATCCAAATGGCTAAGAAATTCTATGGAAATGTTTGCTATCCTTAGACATCAGCCAAATGCAAATCAAAATGACTCTGAGATTTCATCTTACACTTGTCAGAATTACTATCATCATAAACACAAATGACAGCTTATGCTAACAAGGATGTGGATCAAGGAAAACACTCCTCCATTGTTGGTGATAATGCAAACTTGAACAAACACTGTGGAAATCAATATGGTGGTTCCAAGGATAATTGAAAATGTATATATCTCAAGACCCAGCTATACCATTGTTGGAAAATATAACCAAAGGATCCTTCATTCTACTATAAGGATGCCTACTAAACTATGTTCCCTATGGCTTTATGAATGATAGCCT
Source organism: Mastomys coucha (assembly GCF_008632895.1). Classification (NCBI taxonomy): domain Eukaryota; kingdom Metazoa; phylum Chordata; class Mammalia; order Rodentia; family Muridae; genus Mastomys; species Mastomys coucha. The sequence continues at coordinate 13,696,359 of NW_022196906.1, forward strand.
GAAACTGAAGACCACTCACTTATCTCTTAACTGAGGAATAGATTAAGGAATTCTGGTGTATTTATACAGTGCATTATTATTCAGCAGTGACAAAAAACAATGGCATCATGAAATTTGCTGACAAATGGGTGCAAGCAGAAAAAAAAAAAACTGAGTGAAGTAAACCAGGCCCACAAAGACAATTGTATATATTCAGTTTTAAGTGGATATTAGGTATTAAGTGAATGATAATTGAGGTACAATCTACAGACCTAGATATGTTATGTAAAAATGGGGTGTTATATGGGGGGCACATGGATGTCCTAAGATGAGAAAACAGAATAGATTCTGAAGGTGGGCTGTTAACAGGTGGTTATGGGACTGGGAAAGAATAGGCAAGGCAATAGAGCAAGAGAGAAGAGAGGCAGCTGGAATTGAGGGGCATTTGTGGGTGTGGAGGCCTATGTAGTGGATACTTCCTGGAAACTTTAAGGAAGACCCTAATGAGTACTGCTAGTAATGAATAATTTGGAACGTAGAATTGCTGTCTTTTGAAGTCAGGCAAGGTGTCTATTAATAATAGATTGCATTCAATTGAGTTGATGGCCTGGAGGCCTTATAGAAATCTCTAAACAACTGACACTGCTGGTAGGGCAGACTGTTGCTTTCTGAAAACTGAGAATGGGACCTCATGGCCAATAACTTCCATTAAGCTCATTGACTATAGTGGTTGAGCTAGTGTGGACTTTGAGCATTCAACTCTATACTCTAATCTTTTTGGCTGAAAAGAATGCTGCAGTCTGCCTGAACACCAATTGGTCACAAAACCTTCCACCCACAAGCTATCTGGCCTGAATGGTATGCTGGAGCAATAATGGTGGTGAGGAAGATATAGGAGTATCCAATTCATCTTTGGTTCAATTCAAGGCCTACTCCATGAGAGGAAACCTTTGCCTTATACTGTCTTGATGGCCATGAACAGTAGACTGAATAGCCCAGATACCTAGGGTAGAACCAAACAAGACTCAAAAAGTATCAATATAAGGATTCCTAATGATATTCTGCTACACTCATAGATAAGTGTCTCACACAGTCATCATCAGAAAAGTTTCCTTTGGCAGCAGATGGGAGTGGGTAGAGAGACCCACATCCAGATATGTGGAGAGAAACTACATTGAAGGTCTACATCAGCTGCCTTGCTTTGAAGATTAGGGGTCCCCCAAAAAGAAGAGAAGGAAATACTGTATGAGTCAGAAGGGATGGCAGACAGAATGAGAATATATGGCTCACCAAATTAACTAGGAGAACTAGAAGGAAGACTGGCAAGAGTAAGGGAAGGGAAACTGTGGCTGGGATATATTGTACAGGAGAAGAATCTATTTTTCATTTTAAAATGTCTTTTAAAGGATACACAGGTGTGTATTTAGAGTCTTGAACATAGCTCTGAGCACATGAGGTCCAACAATAGGATGGTTTCATCATGTCATCCATGCCATGTATGTGGAATTATTTAATGATGGTATTATTTACATACTTATAATATATATGCATGTTAAACTACATGAGTTCATGTGTGCCATGTGTGTATGAGTGTATGCAGGTATCCACAAGGGCTTGAGGGTAAATAATACAGTGAAATTACAGACATTTTCAGCCATCTGATGTAGGTACTAGGAACTGGACTTTGGTTTCATGAAAAAACAGTAAATGCTCATATTCATTGAGCAACCTCTCTGCTGTCTAATAGTGGTCTCTTATCCCTGAGAAACTTGCTTCCAATGTCATTGACAATGATCATGGGAAGAGAAAAAATATGGAGGGAACTGACAGTTTATTAGGCTACTTTCAAGAGTTTTTTTTTTTCAATTACACTCTCTTCTAATTGTATCAGGCACAAACAGCAAAATGAGGCAAACAATGACAAAAAGAGCTAATGTATGTATGTGTGTATGTGTGTGATTCATGGTGACATTCCATGACAACCCTGACCTATGTCACTTTATCATTGCTAACAACCATCCAAGAATTTCTTTTTCTTGTTATTTATCCTTTTCCTTCTGATAGCAAGACCCAGCATCCAGGGCCCCTACCTAACCTTTACTAAGCCTGTGCTCTGCTACTGAACCATATTCTCTTTTCTCTTCTCAGATGGATTGACTTCGCTGGAACTATGCCTCGTCATTAAAATATATGAACTGCCTTATGATAGTAGAGGACTGATACAAACTACAGTCAGCTAAAAAGAAGAACCCTCAACTAAAGAATTACCTCTATGACATGAATCTGCAGGTATGCTTATCGCATTTGCTTGATAAATGGTTGATGTGGGAAGTTATGCCTATTGTGCATAGTGCCACCCCCAAGCAGGTGGTCCTTAGATATATAAGAAAACAGGTTGAGCAAGCTATTGGAAGAAATTTATCAAGCAACAATCTTCCATGGCTGTCCCTTCAGATTATGCCTAGGGGTAGGTTCCTCCCTTGAGTTCCAACGCTGACTATGGGCAGTGATGGTTTGTAAACGTCAAGCCAAATAAAACCTTTTCTCTCCACCCCCAACAAGAAAATATATCATCTTCTTCTCTATAAGATTAAAACTTGCAGAAAATTTGGTGATTTACATAAAAGATTATAACTGTTTAATAGTCATTTATAATAAAAATAATAAATATTTATAATCAATCCTTATAGTTGCATATTGAAGACCTAATTTTAGACTCCAAATTAGAACCAGTTTTTTTCTGCTGTCATTGGACAATAAATTCTTGCTAATTACCAAGTATTACTTTAATTTACTGTAGAAGTAATATTTCCCTTGCATACAAATACACGAAACAGTGTTGAACATTTTAAACATAAACATCCAGGTGTCAGGAAGTTAGATAAACTGATGTCATTTTCCACACTTGGTCTTCAAGGACTTGTATTCCAGGACCAGTGTGGTGACATAGCTACTCTACATTAGTTATTGTACCCCTAAGGATGCAGAGACTATAGGATATAGCCTGGCCTCAGCACCCCTTCACCTCCCAGAGAATACGTTTTCTGACTAATAATCAGAAATCCAAATTTTCTGTACTTGATAAGTTTGAGGATCTTTGTTGGTATATTGCATTTGGGGTTTACTTTTTGAAAAAGCACTTAAAGTTGGGTGGATAAGGAGAAGGAGTTAATGTAGATGAATTTGAGTGAAGAGAAGAATATGATCAAGATATATTCAAAGTTCAAAATTGGTATAAAAAGAAAAAAAGAAAAAAATTTCTTCCAGCATCAATATATAGGTTATGTGTTACATACTATTTCTCTTGAAAACTAACTGGGTTAAGATTATTTTGTTTTGAAAATGGTGCCAAGAATGATTTATGTTAAATTTATTAATACATTAGTTCATATTTATTTTATTCTTTTTAATAAAAATTTTGGCTTCATTGATATGTGACTTTAATTGCCAAAAGATTTTCAGCATATAAATATTTTTCTGATTGTGGTTATAGACTTCAATAATTAAAAGGCTATCTCTCTCACCTTTTTTCTTTCACTCTTTTTCTTCTGTTTGTGTGTTTGTTTTTTCTTGTTCTGGTCTGTTTTTATTATATTTATTACTATTAAGTGTGTACTTACATTCTGAGGATATAGAAAAAGAGAATTTGTATGGATTTTGATGGGTGGATAAGTGGGGAGGAGCTAGGAGGAGGAAACTTTGATCAGAATATATGGTATTAAAAGGCAATCTATTTTAAATTTAAAAAGACCATCCCAGAGAAAACATAAAGAAGTAAATACAAAGTTACAATTAAAAAATATTTTCTGATATTTGCATTTATCAGTCAAAGATAAATTCTCTTTGTTTCCAGTGTTCTCCATTTCTCCAACGTATTGCTTCTCTCTTAACAATGAATAAAGTCCTGACTGAGGATTAATGAAGAAGAAAGAAAAATAACAGGAATTATGAGGGTTTCATGGGTCAAGCACAGTTCAGGTTTCTTTTAATGTAATAGTTGTTCACAAATTGTTTATATTGCCACAGTTTTTTATTACATCTAATTTACTTAAATATACAAAATCATATAAAAGATAAGATACATAGCATTATAGTTAGATATTTATAAATATTGCAACCTCATTATCAAATCCATTAATAAACAATCTGTTAATGGTATACAAATTAGACAATCATTGATTTCATATGGTTGGTGGTATATATTCCTTCATAAAGCATTGTTAGAGACAAGACCACAATCAGATTGTGTTCTGAATATCAGCATACTGTGTTACTTCCAAATAATAGAAATTCAAAGTTACTTCGAATTCTTTCTGGAGATCTACATAAGTAATACCTGAAAGCAGAAAGATTGAAAATACCCTGCAGGAGTTTTTTCAATCTTTCTGCTCATAATATTGAGACTCTTCAACACCACATGGAAACTGACTGATGGAGAGCATTGTTTCACAATGGTTTTTGAGGTAGTTGGCATGAGATATGCAGTATAAAAGAGGTCTTTATAAATAAAAGGTTGAATAGTATGAAAGGCAGTCTGTACAACCCTTAAGAATGCCAGTGGGTTATCCTTGCTCTTCAAACCTGTTAAAAGAAAATGATTACCAACATTGTACATTTCATGAAATTTACATTTATATTTTATACTAAGTTATATAAATATACTTTGATATATAAATTATATGATAATAAATTTTATGTTAAATTATAATTATATATATTATTTCACATTAATTTCATTGTATCTTTATATATTTGAATTTACAAAAATTAAAAAAGCTTTCTTTGTTTATATGTATTAAAAATGGATATTCTTATTTATACATAATTTGGCACATATATTAGAGAATTTAGCATTTCCCTAACATGGTTAATTTGGAAATGGTATAATTTATCACTATTTTTTTGTTTGATATGTTATGATACTAGAGGTACTACTTGCCTAAGTAAAAAATTTATTACTTTTAATTACTTTACAATTGAGGATGAAATGTACTGAGATTTAATATTATTGTCTTTATAAAATAGAAATTAAATCCATTATTATTTTCTATGCCCTCTATTGCATACAGCCAATTCATTTACTGTACTTACATGCACAGAACCATGAAGCTGGCCTGGCCTTGCGGCTTTGAAAGGCATACGGCATGGAACTTTTCCAGTTCCTCATGGCCTGATGCAACTCCGGCAGGAAGCATTCAGGCTGTTTTGTGTTCCCCTGTATGTTCTCTTGGAAGTCAAAGAAGCATGGAAGCTTGAAAGGACAATATATATTACACATTAATCTTGAGTACTCTGAATAGCTCAAAAATATCATTGTATCCTGGCAACTACAAATGTATTGATCATGACAATTGCCACTCTATTTCTGAAGGGCGTATACAAAGTCTGATTCCTTCAATAAAATTACCACAGCTTAAGTTTTTCTATGCAAACTCCAACCAGCCTTCTTTTATTCCTTCAGGATGTATCAAGTGACACAGAACTGGTAAAAAAATGTTGACACTCACGTTTGGTCAACTATGATTTCAAAGTTTTCTAAATGATACTATTATTTCTGTTCATATTTCTTGTCTTAATAGTTTCTATCCATTATTTTTCTAAGAACTTCTCTGTGCTGGGGAGTTAGCAAAGTCTGTCATGGATTGTAAGGAGACTGCTCTCATAAAGTATCTGACAAGATAAAACTTAATGCAGAAAGAGTTTAGTTTTGTTTTATGGTTCAAGTTCACAGTCCATCATAGTGAAAAAGCTTGCCTTTGGGAACAAGAAGTTGAAGGTCATATCAAACCTTCATACAGGTAACAAAAAGTGATTAAGAAGTGGATCATGTTCACAAAATTTCAGTGTCAAACCAATTGGCCTACCTCCATCACCACCTAATGGTTCTACAATCTTTCTGTACAATGCCAACAGCTGGAAAGTTAATTCTCAAATAATTCAAACTGTAGGAGACATTTCACATTACAACCGCAACATACAACCAATCATGGAATTTCATGGTGTAAAAGGGATTCATTTATTTTTTCTGCAATTTGTATAGTTTACAATCTCAGCAACATTTGAGAGATACAGAGGGGAATATTTTATCAAAGGAAAGAATTAATACATTGAATGAATAAGCAAGGAACAGAATATAAAATTTAATGTTTTCTCTATTTTTTAATTTATTTTTTATTAGATATTTTCTTTATTTACATTTCAAATGATATATCCTTTCCCAGTTTCCGTTCTGAAAAACAAAAAACAAAAAACAAAAGCAAACCTATTCTCTCCCTCCTCCCCCTGCTCACCAACCCACCCTCTCCTGTTCCTAGCTCTCTTATTACCCTACACTGGGGTGTAGAACCTTCACAGGACCAAGGGCCTGACTAGGCCATCCTCTGCTACATATGCTGCTGGAACCATAAGTCCTACCATGTGTACTCTTTGGTTGGTGGTTTAGTCCCTGGGAGCTATGAGGGTACTTGTTAGTTCATACTGTTGTTCTTCCTAAAGGGCTGCAAACCCCTTCAGCTCCTTGGGTCCTGTGCTCAGTGGAATGGATGGCTGTGAGCCGCTATTTCTGTATTAGTCGGGCACTGGCAGAGCCTCTCAAGAGACAGCTATATCAGGCTCCTGTCAGTTAGGACACCTAACTTGTTAACATCAACAATAGTGCCTGGGTTTGGTGACTGAATATGGGAAGGATTCCCACGTGGAACAGTCTCTGGATTGTCCTTCCTTCAGTCTATGCTCCATAGTTTGTCTCTGCAACTCCTTCCATGGGTATTTTGATCCCCCTTCTAAGAAGGCTCAAAGAATCCACACTTTGGTCTTCCTTCTTCTTGAGTTTCTTGTGGTTTGTAGATAGTATCTTGGGTACTCCGAGCTTCTGGTCTAATAGCCACTAATCAGTGAGTGGATACCATGTGTGTTCTTTTGTGATTTGGTTACCTCACTCAGGATGATATTCTCGAGATCCATCTGTTTCCCTAAGAATTTCATAAATTCATTGTTTTTAATAGCTAAGTAGTACTCCATTGTGTAAATGTACCACATTTTCTGTATCCATTCCTCTGTTGAAGGACATCTGGGTTCTTTCCAGCTTCTGGCTATGAACATAGTGGAGCATATGTCCTTATTACATGTTGGAGCATCTTCTGGTTATATGCCCAGGAGTGGTATTTCTGGGTCCTCGGGTCCTATGTCCAATTTCCTGAGGAACTGCCAAACTGATTTCCAGAGTGGTTGTACCAGTTTGCAATCCCACCAGCAATGAAGGAGTGTTCCTCTTTCTCAACAACCTTGTCAGCATCTGCTGTCACCTGAGTTTTTGATCTTAACCATTCTGACTGGTGTGAGGTAGAATCTCAGGGTTGTTTTGATTTGCATTTCCCTGATGACTAAGGATATTGAACATTTCTTTAGGTGCTTTTCAGCCATTTCGTATTCCACAGTTGAGAATTCTTCTCTTAGCTCTGTGCCCCATTTTTTAACAGGGTTATTTGGTCCTCTGGAGTCTAACTTCTTGAGTTCTTTGTATATATTGGATATTAGCCCTCTGTCAGATATAGGATTGCTGAAGACTTTTTCCCAATCTGTTAGTTGCTGTTTTGATCTATTGACAGTGTCCTTTGTCTTACAGAAAATTTGCAATTTTATGAAGTCCCATTTGTCAATTCCTAATCTTAGAGCATAAGCTATTGGTGTTCTGTTCATGAAATTTTCCCCCATGCCCATGTGCATGATGCTCTTCCCCACTTTTTTTTCTATTAGTTTCAGTGTATCTGGTTTTATGTGGAGGTCCTTGATCCTCTTGGACTTGAGCTTTGTACAAGGAGATAGAAACGGATTGATTTGCATTCTTCTACATTATAACTGCCAGTTGAGCCAGCACCATTTGTTGAAAATGCTTTCTTTTTTCCACTGGATGGTTTTAGCTCCTTTCTCAAAGATCAAGTGACCATAGGTGTGTGGGTTAATTTCTGGGTCTTCAATTCTATTCCATTGATCCACCTGCCTGTCACTGTACCAATACCATGCAGTTTTTGTTGTTGTTGGGTTTTTTGTTGTTGTTGTTGTTGTTTTTTACCATGCAGTTTCTATCACAATTGCTCTGTAGTATAGCTTAAGGTCAGGGATGGTGATTCCACCAGAAGTTCTTTTCTTGTTGAGAATAGTTTTCCCTATCCTAGTTTTTTTTTTTTCTTTTTGCTATTATATATGAATTTGCAAATTGTTCTTTCAAGCTCGGTGAAGAACTGAGTTGGAATTTTGATAGGGATTGCATTGAATCTGTAGATTGCTTCAGCAAGATATCCATTTTTAATATATTAATCCTGCCTATCCGTGAGCATGGGAGATCTTTCCATCTTCTGAGATCTTCTTCGATTTCTTTCTTCAGAGACTTGAATTTATTGTCATACAGATCTTTCACTTGCTTAGAGTCACACCAAGGTGTTTTATAATATTTGTGACTATTGTGAAGGGTGTTGTTTCCCTAATTTCTTTCTCAGCCTGTTTATCCTTTGTGTACAGGAAGGCCACTGATTTGTTTGAGTTAATTTTGTATCCAGCTACTTTGCTGAAGTTGTTTATCAGGTTTAGGAGTTCTCTGGTGGAATTTTTGGGGTCACTTAAGGATACTATCATATCATCTGCAATTAGTGATAATTTGACTTCTTCCTTTCCAATTCGTATCCCTTTGATCTCCTTTTGTTGTCTAATTGCCCTGGCTAGGACTTCAAGTATAATATTGAATAGGTAGGGAGAGAGTGGGCAGCCTTGTCTAGTCCCTGATTTTAGTGGGATTGCTTCAAGTTTCTCTCCATTTAGTTTGATGTTGGCTACTGGTTTGCTATATATTGTTTTCACCATGTTTATGTATGGGCCTTTAATTCTTGATCTTACCAAGTCTTTTATTATGAAGGGGTGTTGGATTTTGTCAAATGCTTTCTCAGCATCTAATGAGATGATCATATGGGTTTTTTCTTAAGTTTGTTTAGATAGTGGGTTATGTCAGTGGATTTCCATATATTGATCCATTCCTGTATCCCTTGGATGAAGCCTACTTGATCATGATGGATGATCTTTTTGAAGTTTTCTTGGATTCCGCAAAAATTTTATTGAGTATTTTTGCATTGATATTCATAAGGGAAATTAGTCTGAAGTTTTCTTTCTTTGTTAGGTCTTTGTGTGGTTTAGGTATAAGAGTAATTGTGGCTTCATAGAATAAATTGGATAGAATACCTTCTGTTCCTATTTTGTGAAATAGTTTGAGGAGTACTGGTATTAGGTGTTCTTTGAAGGTCTGATAAAACTCTGCACTAAATCCATCTGGTCCTGGCCTTTTTTTGGTTGGGAGACTATTGATGACTGTTTCTATTTCAATAGACAATATGGAACTGTCTAGATTATTTATCTGATCTTGATTTAAATTTGGTAGCTGGTATCTGTCTAGAAAATTGTCCATTTCATCCAGGCTTTCCAGTTTTGGTGAGTATAGGCTTTTGTAGTAGGATCTCATTTTTTTTTTTTTTTGGATTTCCTCAATTTCTGTTATGTTTCCATTTTCATTTCTGATTTTGTTAATTAGCATACTGTCTCTGTGCCCTCTAGTTAGTCTGGCTAAGGGTTTATCTATCTTGTTTATTTTCTCAAAGAACCATTTCCTGGTTTGGTTGATCCTTTGTATAGTTCTTTTTGTTTCCACTTGGTTGATTTCAGCCCTGAGTTTGATTATTTCTTGCCATCTACTCCTCTTGGATGAATTTGCATCTTTTTGTTCTAGAGATTTCATATCTGTCAAATTGCTGGTATATGCTCTCTCCAGTTTCTTTTGGAATATACTCAGAGCTATGTGTTTTCCTCTTAGGACTGCTTTCATTGTGCCCCATAAGTTTGGGTATGTTGTGACTTCATTTTCATTAAACTCTAAAATGTCTTTTATTCCTTTCTTTATTTCTTCCTTGAATAGGTTATCATTGAGTAGAGTGTTGTTAAGCTTCCAATTGTATATGGGGTTTCTACTGTTTATGTTGTTATTGAGGACCAACCTTAGTCCCTGGTGATCTGACAGGATGGAAAGAATTATTTCCATCTTATTGTATCTGTTGAGGCCTGTTTTGTATGGTCAAACTGACACATTATATGGTCAGTTTTGGAGAAGGTACCATGAGGTGCTGAGAAGAAGGTATATTCTTTTGTTTTAGGATGAACTGTTCTATAGATATCTGTTAAATCCATTTGTTTCATAACTTCTGCTAGTCTCACTGTATCTTTGTTTAGTTTTTGTTTCCATGAACTGTCCATTGCAGAGAGTGGGGTATTGAAGTCTCCCACTATTATTGTTTGCAGTGCAATGTGTGCTTTAAGCTTTAGTAAAGTTTCTGTTATGAATGTTGATAAATTTGCATTTGGGGCATAGAGGTTCAGAATTGAGACTTCATCTTAGTAGATTTTACCTTTGATGAGTATGAAATATCCCTCTTTATCTTTTTTGATCACGTTAGGTACAAAGTTGATTTTATTCGATATTAGAATGGCTACTCCAGCTTGTTTCTTGGGACCATTTGCTTGGAAAATTGTTTTCCAGTCTTTAACTCTGAGGTAGAGTCTGTCTTTGTCACTGAGGAGTGGTTCCTGTATGTTGGGTCTTGTTTACATACCCAGTCTGATAGTCTGTTATTTTTGCTGAATTGAGTCCATTGATGTTAAGAGATATTAAGGAAAAGTGATTGTTACTTCCTGTTATTATTGTTATTAGATGTGGAATTATGTTTGTGTGGCTATCTTCTTTGAGGTTTGTTGAAAGATTACTTTTTTGCTTTTTCTATGGTGTAGTTTCCCTCCTTATATTGGTGATTTCCATCTATTTTCCTTTGTAGGGCTGGATTTGTAGAGAGATATTGTGTAAATTTGGTTTTGTCATGGAATGTCTTGGTTTCTCTGTCTATGGCAATTGAGAGTTTTGCTGGGTATAGTAGCCTGGGCTGGCATTTGTGTTCTCTTAGGGTCTATATGACATCTGCCCACGAACTTCTAGCTTTCATAGTCTTTGTTGAGAAGTCTGGTGTAATTCAGATAGGTCTGACTTTTTATGCTACATGACCTTTTTTCCTTACTGCTTTTAAAACTCTTTCTTTGTTTACTGCATTTGCTCTTTTGATTATCATGTGATGGGAGGAACTTTTTTTCTGGTGCAGTCTATTTGGAGTTCTGAAGGCTTCTTGTATGTTGATGGGAATCTCTTTCTTTAGGTTAGAGAAGTTTTCTTCTATAATTTTCTTGAAGATATTTGCTGGCCTTTTAAGTTGGAAGTCTTCACTCTCTTCTATACCTATTATCCTTAGGTTTGGTCTTCTCATTGTGTCCTGGATTTCCTGGATGTTTTGGTTCAGGAACTTTTTTATTTTGTATTTTCTTTGACTGTTGTGTCAATGTTTTCTATGGTATCTTCCGCACCTGAGATTCTCTCTTCTATCTCTTGTATTCTGTTGGTAATGCTTGCACCTATGGCTCCTGACTCTTTGCTAGGTTTTCTATCTCCAGAGTTGTCTCTCTTTGTGATATCTGAATTGTTTCTACTTCCATTTTTAGATCCTGGATGATTTTGTTTGATTCCTTCACCTGTTTGTTTGTGATTTCCTGTAATTCTTTTAGAGACTTTTGTGTTTCCTTTTTAAGGGCTTCTACTTGTTTATTCATGTTCTCTTGTAATTCTTTAAGGGACTTTTGTGTTTCATTTTTCAAGGCTTGTACCTGTTTGCATATGTTCTATATTTCTTTAAGGGAGTTATTTATGTCCTTCTTAAATTCTTTTATCACCATCATGAGATATGTTTTTAGATCCAAATCTTGCTTTTCTGGTGTGTTGGAGTATCCAGGACTTACTGGGGTGGGAGTACTGGGTTATGATTATGCCAAGTATTCTTGGTTTCTCTTGGTAAGATTCTTGAGCTTGCCTTTCTCCATCTGGTAATCTCTGGTTTTAGATGTTCTTGCTGTCTCTAGCTGGAGCTTTTTCCTCCTGTGGGTTTGTAAGCCTGTGTCAACACTCCTGGGAGTTCAGCTGTCTCCTGGTAAAACCAGTGCACAGAGGGCTGTGGAACAGGCACACATCCTGGGTGTAGATGGAGGCAGAAAGGACTCTGTCCCAGCTGCATTGCCGCTTCTGAGGCCTGTGCCTCCTGCATGGTCCCACCTTATGAAATCATTGAAGAGAAAATGTTGATCTCACCTCAGTCCTGGGGTCAGAACACTCCATGTTTTCTCTTTCATCCAGACACTAAAACTAGGTAATATAAAATTAGAATAAACTATTGAGAGGATGAGAGGCTCAAGCAAAGAAGGTGAAAAATATAGAAAAAAACTGGTTCATGTAAATTAATGTATGTAAATATTCAAACTTCACAAATAATATCATTAATTCATGAATTAATTTATATTAGTAAAAATTTAAATAAGTATACATATAAACATTTATATAATACAACTACTTTTAAAAGTTTAAGTTACAAAGAAAGAAAACTTCAGACCAATCTCCCTTATGAATATCGATGCAAAAATGCTCAATAAAATTCTTGCAAACCGAATCAAAGAACACATCAA
>NW_022196906.1:13711281-13723127 GCF_008632895.1 Mastomys coucha
AAAAAAAAAAAAAAAAAGTTTAAGTTAGAGAATGATTAACATATTGATTACTAAATGTCTCCATGAGTTGCTAATGTTATATTATCATAAACATATTTATGCTTACATTGTAGAAACCAATAGATATGTAAAGTATATTCAAATATGAAATACAAAAATAGATGTCTTAAGTAAATATACTGATGAAGGTATAATGGGATGTTAGAATTTACTAAAATTTCTGTGTGTTATATTTGTAGGTCTATAAAATGAAGGTAGCAGAGAATATAATGAAAGGCAGATATGTCCTCATGGGTCAAGATAGCAGACATTCTGTTCTCCCATCTACATAGTTGGTCTTTAAGGACCTACACTCCTGGGATGCTACTGAATTTAATATTTATTGTCTAATAAGAATCTCTGGTTATTAAACAATCAGGGACCTGAGAATATAGGTACTAGCCAGTTAAATATTCCCTTCAAAGCACTGCAAGGTCAGAAGACAGTGGCTTCATCATCATCTAAATACTGTCCTTTCTTCTGTGAGCCTTAGATTCTGTTCAATGCATGCAAGGCTGAGTACTTTCATACTGGGTGGCGTGTTGAAGATTAATTTCCTTGAAAATTTCAAGTAATGTTGAGTGCTATGTTTAATGATTTGATGTGAGGGCATGTCTTTTACCACAGATCTATTGCAGTATACCAGTGAGGACATTATATAAGAGAGCCATTGAGAGGTAGGTCTCAGGTGAGTAGTCTGTCATCTTGTTGATATATTGTCATTGTCACTGTGACAAGTATTTAGCTTTTGTTCATTCTGCTAGATATCTATTACTTGTCTTTAGAACATCCAGAGATATTTTCTTCCAAAAAAAGAAATATGATCCTTATATATTATGACTGCTTAAAATATTTTTTATTAATTTTAGTACCTTTGGTAATGGAGGCAAATGTTTGGGTTAGTTAGTATATTAGCTTTTAAAGATTTTATAGCAAAATACCATATATTGAGTAGATTATTTACAATCTTTTTCTAACAGTCTGTGAGTGTTAAAAATGTTTAACAATGGGGTCAACGAAGTCTGTTTCCAGAACACTTTTAGTTGTGTGTAGTTGGGTATGTCCTTTGTATATATCTATGTGCCCTTATTCTTTATGTACCTATTATAATTTTACATATTGTATGACCATATTGTATGTTAGATAAGAACATGAATTTTTTGGCCAGATCCTAAAAAAGCTCTCTGTATAATTGGATTTACCCTTGTGTAATAATATTCTGAAATACTGAGGATAATTCATGTAATGAATGAAATATGAATCAAAACCAAACATGAAACATGACTTTGCCTCAAACAGTCACAGCTTTTTGATTCTCTGTGGTGCCTTGGATTTATCTTTGTGAGGACATGTGAGGAATCTGAGCAGAAACCTGAAAAGGCAGTAAAATTCAAATGTCATTTTAAAACTCACAGTTTTGATTTTAGCTTGGAAAATATGTTAAACAAGAATCACAGAAATGATAGGAGAGCCCCTTGGTCTTTCTTATGAAGGCTCGATGCCCCATTGTAGGGGAATGCCAGGACAGGGAAGTGGGAGTGGGTGGGTTAGTGAGCAGGGGAACGGGAGGATGGGCTAGGGGGATTTTGGGAGGGAAAATGAGGAAAGGGAATAAAATGTAAATAAAGAAAATATTTAAGAAAAAAAAAGAAAAAAGAATCAGAAATGAAATGTACCAGCAAATTGACTTAGTGTGTAAAAACACTTGGAGTGCAGAAGGAATAATAACAAAAATTGCATAATGGCTAAAAAATGTAGTGTAGGCATATGTAATTCTAGTACAACTATTAGGAGATAGAAGTTAGAAAATGGAAATGCTGCCCATAAATTCTTGGTACAGATATCCTACCACAATCTATCATAAAAACACAAAAGACACTTGATCCAAGATATAGAAGTGAAAACAAACACCTGAGGCTTTCTTCTACTCTTAACAAATGTGCTATATAATGCACATAAAATGCCCCACCTTCAACAGGCTCAGAAGTATGAAAACTTCCTTTATAGCTGGTGGCAGTGTTTAGAGAAATTGTAAAACCTTTCAGTGGTGAAGGTAGTGGGTCAATGGTTTTGACATTGAAATTTTATAGCTACAACCAACTTTTATCTATATTCCAACTGGTGGTGACTTTTATGGAGAGGTACAAACTTTGATCACAGATGGTCCTGGTTAAACTCAGTAGGTCACAAAAACAAGAATAAAAACTTGAGCATAGAATAGAAAGGTGGCAGGGTACCAGGGAGATATGATGGAGTTGGAGTGATAAGAATACATTATACAGGTGTATAAAATTGTCAATGAGCAAATTTAACTAACAAAAGAAAAATATGAAGTAATTAAAGTATTTGGTAAAATTTTGACTATTAATTCTCATCAAATGACATTCTGTAAGAAAATAATGACTGACGTATTTTTTTTTTACCCCTGTACAATGGAATACTGATATTTCTTATTTAGAATTGATTACTTATATTTTCATTCTGTTATATTTTTCTCCTAAAGACTGGCAAGAAACATGGAGCCCCAAAACCAAACATTTGTGTTACAGTTCCTTCTTCTTGGATTTACAGATGATGCAGAACTCCAGTCTCTCATCTTCAGTCTCTTCCTGTTCATATACTTAGTCACCATCCTTGGAAACTTGCTCATAATTCTATGTATAAGCTTTGAGTCCCACCTCCATATTCCTATGTACTTCTTTCTCTCTAACTTGTCCTTTAATGACATTGGTTTAAGCACAGCCACAGTCATCAAAATGCTGGTTAACATCCAAGCAAATGACCAGAGCATCACTTACACAGGCTGCATCACACAGCTCTTCTTTGTACTTGGTTTTGCATACTTTGAAAATTTTCTCCTTACAGTGATGGCCTATGATCGCTATGCAGCAATTTGTCACCCACTAAGGTATAATATCATTATGAATCCTAACTTATGTGTTTTACTCTCACTAATTTCGCTGTTCATTAGTATTATGGATTCCCTGATGCATACTCTTATGGTGCAGCGTCTATCCTTCTGCAGAGTTGTGGAAATTCCTCATTTCTTCTGTGAACTTGACCAGGTCATCCAGCTCTCCTGTTCTGACACAGTAGTTGACAACATTGTGCTCTTTGTTGCAACTTGTGTATTTGGTGGTGTTCCTTTTTGTGGAATCATTTATTCTTATTATCATATTGTGTCTACAGTCTTGAAGATAGCATCATTGGAAGGAAAGTACAAAGCCTTCTCTACTTGTGGATCTCACTTGTCAGTGGTTTCCTTATTTTATGGGGCAGGTTCTATGGTATATATCAGCTCTGCAATAAGTGCCTCACCAGGAAAATCTGCAGTGGCTTCAGTGATGTACTCCGTGCTTCCTCAAATGATGAACCCTATTATCTACAGTTTAAGGAACAAGGACATGAAAGTTGCCATAAGGAATCTTTTAAGCAGGATAATTTCATTTGAATAATGTGTACTTTGCCTAGAGTTTGCAATCATAGAATTAGTAACAAATGACTAGATTTCTGGTAAAGTACAATATCTAAAACTCTGTTGCTGTAACATTATAAAATTATGCTTCAATAAACTGATGTGTTTTAATTTGTACTGAACCTTGGACTCTCTATTTGTCAACATCTGTGAAACATAAGACTTTACTTCTTTAAGAACATTTTCATTCTTCATGATTTGTGGAGGATAATGAAAGAAAACAAAACAAACATCAACAACAATAACACCAAAATCCCAAAACTAGCACATGGCTATTCTTGTATATTCTCAGGAAATGTAAAAATTTAGAAATATTAACAGAAATTACTTTCAAAACAGTTTACTAAAGTATAAAAGATTATCTGAACTGGCAGATTGATCCACATGCAAAGGCACTTACCTCCAGGGACAAGGAAATCAGTTCAATCCCTGTAACCAACATGGTGGAAGGAAAGGACTGATTTCTTCAAAATACCATCCATGAGCTATATGCACATTATGA
Source organism: Mastomys coucha (assembly GCF_008632895.1). NCBI lineage: Eukaryota > Metazoa > Chordata > Mammalia > Rodentia > Muridae > Mastomys > Mastomys coucha. The sequence continues at coordinate 13,715,298 of NW_022196906.1, forward strand.
TTGTATATGTACCAATCACACACATGCACATTCATATATCTACAGAAAAATTATGTAATAAAATTATTGATCTTGGCCATTCTAGCTCATATAAAATGAAATCTCACAATAGTATTGATTTTCCATTTTCTGAAGACTAAGGATTATAGCACTTTTTCCATTTCTCAGCCAATTGCATTTCATCTCTTAAGAATGCTCTGTATTTCTCACACTTCAGTCATTACCCCCTCCCAGTCTGCACTCTCACATTTCCTCATTCCATTCCTCCCCCTGTCTCCAACAGGATGTCCTTACTGCACCCTTACCAGGCCTCCCCTCTCCATAGTCCTCAAGACTCTGGACGGTACCAGTCATCTTCTCTCACTGAGGCCAGACCAGGCAGTTCTCTGCTGTACATGCTTTAGGGTCCTCTGACCAGCTAGTGTATGCTACCTAGTTGGTAGCTCAGTGTCTGGGAGGCCTTAGGGGTACAAGTTAGTTGAAACTGCTGGTCTCCCTATGGGGTTGCTCTCCTCCTCAGCTTCTCCTAGCCTTTCCCTAATTCAACCACATGTGTGTCCCCCACTTTAGTCCATTGGTTCAGTGTAAATAACTGTGTCTATTTCTGTCAGCTGCTTGTTGGATCTCTCAGAGGACAGCCATGCTAGGCTTCTTTCTGTATGCACACCATAGCATCAATATTAGTGTCAGGCCTTAGAGCCTCGCCTTGAGATGGATCCAAAGTTGGGACCATCACTGGATCTCTTTTCCCTCAGTCTCTTCTCCACTTTTGTCCACGCAATTCTTTTAGACAGGGACAATTTTGGATCAGAGTTTTTGACTGTAGGATGGCAGTCCTATCCCTGTACTTCATGCCCTGTCATTCTACTGGAGGTGAAGTTCCCTCTCCCCACTGTGGGGTTCATCTAAGGTTGGTTCCTTTGGATCCTAAGAGTCTCTCCCTCTCAGGTCTCTGGAACATTCTAGAGCATCCCCCCCCACCTTGTAAGGTTGCAAATTTCCATTCATTCTGCTTTGCTCCTGTTTCTGGGGCCCCCAATACCTGATCATGTTTCCCTTTTCCTGTCCCTCTCCCCTCTCCCATCCAAAACCCCTTTCTCCCTCTGTCTGCCTCCAGTGATTGCTTTCTTCTCTCACCCAAGTGGGATTAAAGCATCATCCCATGGGCCCTTCAGGTTGTTAACCTTCTTGAGTTCTGTGGATTGTATTCTAGGTATTCTGGATTTTTTGGCTAATATCCACTTATTAGTGAGTACATTCCATGCATGTCCTTTTGCGTCTGAGTTATCTCACTCAGAATGACATTTTCCAGTTCCATCCATTTCCTGCAAAACTCATGATACCTTTGTTCTTAATAGTGGAATAGTATTCGATTGTGTAAATAAACTACATTTTCTGTATCTGTTCTTCCATTGTGGGGCATCTGGGTTGTTTCCAGCTTCTGGCTATCACAGATATGGCTTCTATGAACACAGTGGAGCATGTGCCCCTGTGGTAGGGTGGGGATCTTTTAGCTATATGTCCAAGACTAGTATAGCTAGGTCTTCAGGTATATCTATTTCCAATTTTCTGAGGAACCTCCAGATTCATTTCCATTGAAATTATACCAGTTTGCAACTCCAGCTGCAATGGACAACTGTTGCTCTTTCTTCACATCCTCAACATCATGTGCTGTCCAGAGATTTTTATCTTAGCCATTCTGATTGTTATAAGGTAGTAACACAGGGTAGTTTTGATTTTCATTTCCCTGATGACTAAGGGTGTTGAACATTTCATAGGTGTGTGGATTCTGTCTGGGTATTCTTTTCTATTTCATTAATCAATCAGCTATTTATTTTCATTAATACAGTACTACATTTATTACCATAACCCTGTAATAAAATTTGAAATTGTGAATAATGATAGCTCTAGCAGTTCTTTTATTATTTGGGTATTTTTTTAACTATTTGGGAGGGGGTTCAATATAAATTTGACTGTTTTTAAATTTGTGTAAATAATTCTTTTGGATTTTGATTTTTATTCCATTGACTCTGTAAATTTCTTTTGGTAGGATGGTAATTCAACATTGTTAATCTTACCAACTCATCATCATGTGAGATCATTCAATTTCCTGGTGGCCTCCTTGTCTTCTTCCTTCAGTGACTCAATTTTGTGTGAATATCTTACCCATGCTGTGTTAGAGTTATTCCAAGATATTATAAGAGACTCTTGGTAAAGTTCCTGGCTCCCTAACTTCTTAGTCTGTTTGCTGCTTAAACCACCACTGAATTTTGTGTTTTGATATTTTTTACTTTTTTATTTGTTATGTTATCTACTAACATTTCAAATGTTATACCCCTTCCCAGTTTCCTCTCCACAAACCCTCTACTCCCTCCCCACTCTCCCTGCTTCTATGAGGGTGCTCCTCCACCCACTCACCCACTCCTGCCTCCGCTTCCTAGCATTGCGTCATCAATCCTTTACAAGACCAAGAGTCTCCCTCCCATTGATGGCAGATAAGGCAATCCTCTGCTACATATGCAGCTAAAGCTATGGAAACCTACATGTGTACTCTTTGGTCATGGTTTAGTCCCTGAGAGCTTTGGGGAAGGGACTGGTGAGTTGATATTGTTGTTCTTTCTATGGGTTTGCAAACCCCTTCAGCTTCTTCAGTGCTCCTCCTAATTTCTCCATTGGGGTCAACAAGCTCAGTTCGATGGTTGGCTGTGTACACCTGCATCTGTATTAGTCAGGCTCTGGCACAGCCTCTCAGAGTATAGCTATACCAGGTTCTCTGCTCTACTCTTTGACCCTGCATTTCCTTTGGACAAGAACAATTCAGGATCAATATTTTTTAAATAGATGGGTGGTCCCATCCCTCAACCAGAGGCCATATCTACCAACTGGATATGATCTCTAGAGGTTCTGTCTACCCTTTGTTGGACATTTCTGCTAATGTTATCCCTGTGGGTCCTGGAGAACTCTTGGGTCCCTGGCATCTGGGACTTTCTAGTAGCTATCCTTAGTTCTCCATACCCCACTATTATACACCTACTTTCCAATTCTTGACCATCTGTATTTCTCCCCTGTCTCTTCCTGCTTCCGATCCTGCCCACCTTTTTTACTCTCCTTTCTCTTTCTCTCCAAGATCCCTCCATTCCTCCCTCTATGTCTAGTAATTATTTTCTTCTTCATTCTGAGTATGACTCAATCATCCACACTTTGGTCTTCCTTCTACTTGGGTTTCATATAGTCTGTGAGTTGTAATGTGGTTATTCTAAATTTTTTTGCTGATACCCACTTATCATTCAATATATGCCATGTGTGTTCTTTTGTAACTAGGTTACCTCACTCAGAATGACATTTTCAAGTTCAGTTCATTGCCTGCAAATTTCATGAAGTCATTGTTTTTAATAACTGAGTAGTACTTCATTTTGTAAATATAACATATTTTCTGTATCCATTCTGCCATTGAGGGATATCTTGCTTGTTTCCAACTACTATGAGGCTCCTATGAACATAGTGGACCATATATTATTGTTATATGTTTGAACTTTTGAGTTCTCAGATAGAACTATTTCCAATTTTCTAATGACTCACTAAACTTATTTCCAGAGTGGTTGTACTAGCTTGCAATTCCACTAACAATAGAGGACTTTTCCTCCATTTCTGCATCCTCATCAGCATCTGCTGTTATCTGAGTTATTGATCTTAGCCTTTCTGATTGATATGAGGTGGAATCTCAGGGTCATTTGATTTGCATTTCCCTAATGACTAAGGATATTGAGCATTTCTTTAAGTACTTCTTTGCCATTCGAGATTCCTCAGTTGAGAATTCTTTCTTTAGCTCTGTACCCCATTTTTAATAGTGTTATTTGGTTCTCTGGAGTCTAACTTCTTGAGTTCTTAGTATATTTTGTATATTACCCCTCTATGGGATGTAGGGTTGGTAAAAATCTTTTCCAGATATGTTGTTTTCTGTTTTGTTCCATTGACAGTGTCCTTTGCCTTACAAAAGTCAATTTTATAAGGTCCCATTTATTGTCAATTGTTGATCTTAGAGCATGACCCATTGGTGTTCTCTTAAGGAAAGTTTTCCCTGTGGCAGTGTGTTTGAGGTTCATTCCCACTTTTTCTTCTATTTAGTATATCTGGTTTTATGTAGCAGTCCTTGGTCCACTTGGACTTGAGCTTTGTACAAGGAGATAAGATTGGATCAATTTGTATTCTTCTACATGCAGATGGACAGTTGAACAAGCACCATTTGTTGAAAATACTGTCTTTTCCCACTGGATGATTTTGTCTTCTATGTCAAAGATTAACTAACCATAATTGTGTGAGTTTATCTCTAGGTCTTCAATTCTCTTCCACTGATCTACCTGCCTGTCTCTGTACCAATACCATACAGTTTTATCATTGTTCCTCTTTAGTACAGCTTGAGGTCAGGGATGGTGATTCCTCAGAGATCCTTTTATTGGTGAGAATCTTTTGTGCTATCCTGGGTGTTTTATTATTCCAGATGCATTTGAAAATTGTTCTTTCTATCTCTGTGAAGAATTGAGTTGAGATTTTGATAGGGATTGCACTGAATCTATATATTGCTTTTGGTAAGATGACCACTTTTACTATATTAATCCTGCTGATCCATGAGCTTGAGAGTTCTTTTCACTATCTGAGGTCTTCTTCAATTTCTTTCTTCATAGACTGGAAGTTCTTGTCATACAGATCTTTCATTTGCTTGGTTAGAGTCACCCCAAGGTATTTTATATTACTTGTGACTATTGTGAAGGTTGTAGTTTCTCTAACTTCTTTCTCAGCCCATTTATCCTTTGACTAGAGGAAAGGTACTGATTTGTTAGAGTTAATTTTATATCCAGCCACTTTGCTGAAGTTGTTTATTAGCTGTAGGAGTTCTTTCATGTATTTTTTGTGGCCGCTAATATATATACTATCATAACATCTGCAAATAGTCATATCTTGACTTATTCCTTCCCATTTGTAGCTCTTTGACTTCCTTTTGTTGACTAATTTTCTGGCTAGAGATTCAAGTACTATTTTAAATAGATGGGGGGAAAGTGGGCAGTCTTTTCTTATTCCTGATTATAGAAGGATTGTTTCAAGTTTTTCTCCATTTTCTTTGATATTGGCTATTGATTTGCTGTATATTGCTTTTATTATGTTTAGGTATGGGCCTTGAATTTCTGCTATTTACAAAATGTTTAAGATGAAGGGGTGTTGTATTTTTGCCAAAGGCATTTTTATTATCAAATGAGATGGTCATATGTTTTTTTTTCTTTGAGTTTGTTTATATAGTGGATTACATTGATGGATTTCCATATATTGAACCATCTCTGCATCTGTGGGAATAACTCTACTTGATCATGGTGAATGATAATTTTGATGTGTTCTTGGATTCATTTTGTGAGAATTTTTGGGGTTATTTTTGCATCGAAATTCAGAAGAGAATTGGTCTGAAATTCTCTTTCTTTGTTCGTTTCATAGAACAAATTAGGTAGTATTCCTCTGTTTCTATTCTGTGGAATAGTTTGAAGAGTATTGGTATTCAGTCTTCTTTGAAGGTCTGATAGAATTCTGCATTAAACCATCTGGTCCTGGACATTTTTTGCTTGTGAGACTTTTAATGACTGCTTCTATTTCTTTAGGCATTATGGAACTGTTTAGATGGTTTATCTGATCCTAATTAACTTTGGTACCTTATATCTGTATAGAAAATCATTCATTAATACTATGATACTTAACAAATGGAACTTCATAAAATTGCAAAGCTTCTGTAAGGGAAAGGACATTGTCAATAGGACAAAATGGCAACCAACAAATTGAGAAGAGATATTTACCAATCCTACATCTGATAGAGGGCTAATATCCAATATATACAAAGAACTCAAGAAGTAAGATTCCAGAGAACCAAATTAACCTACTAAAAAATGGGAAAGAGAGCTATACAGAAAATTCTCAACTGAGAAAACTCGAAAGACTAAAATGTTCAACATCCTTAGTCCTCAGGGAGATGCAAATCAAAACAACCCTGAGATTCCATCTCACATCAGTCAGAATGGCTAAGATCAAAAACTGAGGTGACAGCAGATGCTGGCGAGGATGTGAAGAAAGAAGATCACTCCTCCATTGCAGGTGGGATTGTAAGCTGGTACAACCACTCTGGAAATCAGTCTGACAGCTCCTCAGATAATTGGAAATGGTACTACCTAAGGATCCAGCTATACCACTACTGGGCTTATATCTAAAAGATACTCTAAGATCTAACAAAGACACATGCTCCATTTTGTTCATAGCAGCCTTATTTATAGTAGCCAGAAGCTGGAAAGAGCCAAGATGTCATTCAACAGAGGAATGGATACAGAAAATGTGTTAAATTTATACAATGGAATACTACACAGCTATCAAAAACAACAACTTCATGAAATTCACAAACAAATGAATGGAACTTAAGAATATCATCCTGAGTGAGATAACCCAGTCACAAAGGAACAAACATGGTATACCCTCATTGATAAGTTGATATTATCCCAAAAGTTTAGGACCTCCAAGACTCAATTCCAAGAACATATGATGCCTATGAAGAAGGAAAACCAAAATGTGGATGCTTCAGTGCTTTTTAGAAGGGTCAAGAAAGTGCTCACAGTAGGAAATATAAAGGCAAAATGTGGAGCAGAACTGAAGGAAAGGCTCTCCAGAGACTGCCCCACCTGGGGATCTATCCCATATATAGCCACCAAAGCCGGACATTATTTTTTTTATTTTTATTTTAACTTTTAATGCATTATGATGAGAAAAGTTACATGATTTCAATTTATCTGAATTTGTTAACATTTAAAAACATATTTTAAGTAAATAGAATTGCATCACATTCTTGTTTCCCTTTTGTACTCCAACTCCTCCCAGAGACCCCCCTTCAATACCTACAATATCTTTTTTGTCATATTCTTTAATATTTATAAAATATTATAACATTAAAAATGAGTATTATAAAAATTGTTTGATATAAAACAATAATCAATTTAACAGTCTTATGTAGATGCTTGTCTATAGGTGCCCTGAGCAGACCTTGGGTGCAAGCTCCACAGCCAGTCCCACAACACCCAGAGGAAGTTCTACTCCCAGATGCCTTTACATGCCCAGGATCAGAGGTGAGGAGACCCAACATCTGTCCCAACACCAGGAGTAACTGGGAGCAGTAGGACCAAGCACACAGGAACTCTGCCAGCCCAGTGCCTCAGGTTCCTTCCTGTCTGTCCGGGCCAGCCAGTGCCCTGAGCAGACCTTGGGCGAAAGCTCCACAGCCAGTCCCACAACACCCAGAGGAAGCTCAATTCCCAGGTGCCCTTACATGCCCAGGATAAGAGGTGAGGAGGACACAACATCTGTCTGGACGTTATTATGGATGCTGGAAAGTGCTTGCTGATGGAAGCCTGATATGTCTACTGAGAGGCTCTGCCAGAGCCTGACAAATACTAACGTGGATGCTAGCAGCCAACCATTGGACTGAGCATGAGGTCCCCAATGGTGGAGTTAGAGAAAGAACTGAAGGAGCTGAAGGGTTTTGCAACCCCATAGGAAGAACAACAATATCAACCAATCAGGACCCCCCTCCCCAGAGCTCCCTTTGACTAAACCACCAACCAAAGAGTACATGTAGAGTGACCCTTGGCTCCAGCCTTGTATGTAGCAGAGGATGACCTTGTAGGGCATCAATGGGAAAAGGGGCCCTTGGTCCTGTGAAGACTTGAAGTCCCAGTGTAGGGGAATATCAGGGTGGGGAGAAAGGAGTGGGTGGGATTTAGCACCATCATTGAAGGACGGGGGGGGGGGGGG
>NW_022196906.1:13723157-13728600 GCF_008632895.1 Mastomys coucha
CAGGGTGGGAAATGGGATAGGGAGTTTCCCGAGGGGAAAGTGGGAAAGAGGATAACATTTGAAATGTAAATAAAGAAAATATCCAATAAAAAGAAAAACAAAGAATTACTAAAATTATATATTAAGCTCCTTTATGATAAGAACCTCTGTTATGTCCTCTCTGATATCAAAACTGCAATGAGTATACTGCCAATCTTCAAGTCTCGGGACATAATTCTTTCTGTAATAGAAAGCAAGCATTTATAACTTAGAGCACATTCCAAAAGGCTGTAAAACCACTAGAGGGTGTTAAAAGGGAAGTAATAATTTATTATAGGTGCAAGAACAGAAGATAAATTATTGCTGGGTTTATCTATACAAAACAATTTAATTATGGTCTTTAACCCTCCATAAATATGTAGAGCTAGTGACAAATACTGAATGTCTAGTCTTTACGGATACATATGTAAACATCTCTGTTAAAAACTTTTTATTCAGTTTATGATTTGAATTCATGTTTGAACTTTTAGTGAACTTTTCTTAAAATGAGAAAAAAAAAAGATGCTTGGAAAAAACTTGATCTAATGTCCTAGAAAAGGTACAAAACACTAGGAACAATTGCATTACAAGGGCAGTATCACACCAAAACAGGAGAGAGAGAGCAAGAATAGAAGGAGAAAAGATATACAGTAGATTATTTTTGAAATTAAAAGAGAACTCAGAAATTAAGAGAACAACATGCAGGATGCAGAGAGAAAGGCAGACAATGAAGAAGCTGAAAAGAGAGGAAAATGAGCAAGCAGGCTTCTCCTTCCCATGTGACTAAACAGGTCTTTTCTTAACAGCAAGGCAGGTTTAGCCTCACTAAAGAAGACAAAACTTTCTTCTTACAGACTTGGGCTTAATTTATTTAGCAATAAAAGGGTAGAAACTTTTTCTTTCTTATTCCAATAAAGATTGGAGCTCAGTTTTCATCCAGAAAGAGTTCTTTCTACATTAATTTTTTCAACATTAGGTCTTTTGCTCCATATGCATATGTAAGTATGGGTATAAGTGTGTGTTTATGCATATAATTATGAGAAAAGTATGTAACTGGACCCAGCTGGTTCTCATGGAGATATATGAGTTTGTATATGAATATATGTGAGTGTATCCATATTTGCTTGTATAAAAGTTTTCCTTTTGCAAGTGTGAATCTCTTCTGGTCCAATAAAAGTTTACTGCTCCAAATCTCCCTCCAGCCTGACAGGAGAGAGACAAAGTTTCTGGGCAAAAAGGAAAAACACTAAAAATTAATCCTTCATTAATTCTCTGCTGGTAGACTGCAGGTGGCCCGCCCATTCCAGAGCTTTTTAACCCCCAGAATGAGCAAGAAAAATTTTAGGGTGATTTAGGAGTTATCAGTGTCCCTGGTGTCTAAGACTTTTTAGAGGTTCTCTAGGTACCCCACCCCATACTCCTGCTTATTTCCTTCTCCTGACCTTCTGGGCTTCTATCCTGTTTTCCCCTATACCTGTTCCTGTCCCCTCCCTTTCCCATTGCCTGTCTGTGGCCAAGGTCCCTCCCCCGCTGTGGTTCTTGTGATTATTTTCTCTCTACTAAGTAGGATGGAAGCATCCAAACTTGGGTCCTCCTTCTTGTTAAGCTTCATATTGTCTGTGAGTTGTACCATGGTTATTCTGAACTTTTTGGCTAATATCTTCTTATCAGTGAGTACATACCATGTACTTTTAGGTCTGGGCTACATCACTCAGTGTGATATTTTCTAGTTCCATTCATTTGCCATCCATTGCAAAATTCATAATGTCTTTGTTTAAAATAGCCAAGTAGTATTTTTATTTTCTGTATCTATCCTTCAGTTGAGGACATCTGGTTTGTTTCAAGCTTCTGGCTATTACAAGTAAAGCTGCTACAGACATAATGAAATATGTGTCCTTGTGATATTGTAGAGCTTCTTTTGGGTATATGCCCAAGAGTGGTATAGCTGGGTCTTCAGGTAGAACCATTTCCAATTTTCTGAGAAACCACCAGATTTATTTCTAGAGTGCTTGTACCAGTTGATAATTCAACCTGCAATGGAGAACTGTTCCTTTTTCTCCACATCTTTGACAGCATTTTCTGTCACCTGAGTATTTGATCTTAGCCAATCTGTTTGGTGTCAGGTTGTCCCTACTGGGTCTGTGGCAGCATCACTGTCCTTTTCTTTTGTGAGGATAAACCTGTAGGGTAATCACAACAGAGGAGCAAAACCCCAGCAGGGGGATGTCTACATAGGGTGGGTAGTGTGTTAAGCCTGCAATGGTTTGCTTGGGAGCACGTCATGATCTGCTGCTAGGATCCTAGGAAAGCAAGGGTGTGTGAGAAATTTAGACCTGGAAGGCATGCTTTAAGTCTGCCTTGGATGGCTGAGGAATAAATATCATGTTAATTATGCATCTGGGATAGGCAGTAACTGTTTGTTTGTGAAAGAAAACTGGTTGTTAATTAAGGATTGAATAATAGTGAATAATTGATTGAATAATAGCCTAGTTGGTTGTTTGACCTGTGGAAGTAGATTAGATGATTTTTGATCCTTCAAAGAAATCTTAAACAAGTTGAAAATTTTTATTTGACATACATCATGAATGCTAGAGAGTAAAATAAACTTTTAAATCAAGAAGCAAGAAACTTTTGGTAGAGAACCACAAATATTGTTTCAGGTGTTCCTGTTAGGGAGAACAAATAATTAAACAAAGCCTGAAAACTTTTGGGTTAAGGGTATCAGGTGCAGTTTCTCCATTGTCTTTGGCAGGTGCCTAGGTGCAGGGGGGAGGGGACTGCTCTGCTATGCAGTGGTTGTGTGCTCTAACAGGCTCCATTAGCTGTGTAGGAGCCCTCACTTTAGGGTTGGGGGAGGGGGAAAGAGTGGAGGCTAGTTGCCAGCTAGTAGAGTGAGTTAAGTCTAAAACTCAGAGTGGAAGACGATAGATAGATCCCCTTGTGTTCCTCATTTCTTTTTCCTTGGTTGGTATATCCTAAATGTAGAGCATAAAGAGAAGAAAGCTCAACCTTAAAGAAAAGCTCAAAAGAAAAAGCATAGAGACTTGATAGGACAGTCGGGGCCAGAGGGAATGAGAGACAGCATGCGTAGCTGTGTTCTGTCTGTGCTTCTGTTCTGGCAGGACATGAGAAGTTCTGTGAGAGGGCAACCACAGAACCATCCTTTTGGCCTGCATGGGACCTCAGGGAACCATGGGTTGGCTAACAGACAGAGGAAGCAGAGAGCTCAGGGCAGGCCCTGCCTTCTGAAACCCAGCTCCATTAGCTGTGTAGAAGCCCTCACTGTAGGGCTGGGGGATGGGGAGAGAGTGGAGGCTAGTTGCCAACTAGTAGAGTGAGTTAAGTCTAAAATGAGATTTGGAGACTGTATCTAAGAGTCAAAAAGGAGGAGAGGAGAAGCTGGCCAGGAACACTTGAAGAGAGAAAGAGAGAGACAGAGATATCAGAGGAAGCCCTAGTTTTTTTAACTAGGTCAGGGGTTACATCCTTGAGCCATCTGGAGTTCTGATGTGGGTCTTTGTGGGTCACAGGCTGGGAGTACCCTTTAGCTGGGTTTGTCCCACATTGGTAGCACCAGTTGAAGGGTTAAATGGAGTCCCAAGTCTGCTCCGACACAGGGGTTGGGCTGCTCAGGGAGGCAAGACATAGGAAGTTTTGACTGTTTACCCTAAGCTGGCTCCAGGCAGGTATCAGGCTTTGGGGAAGCCTTGGGACCCTGCTCCAGGGTTGGGGAGTGCAGTCTGAGGTCCTGGGGACAGCCAGGTGCCTCTGGGAACTGCAGAAGAGCTGAGAACAGAGTGAGGACCTCAGGTTGGATCTAGCCCAGGGCCAAAGGGAAAAGAGGGAGCTATAGCTGGGTCCTTGTCATCTGCTGGATGGCTTGATTTGGTGGTCATAGCTGGGAGCACAGAGAGGCCTTCTACAGATTAGATTGCCAGCTCTTTAGGTGAAGGCCTTCTCTATGGCTCCCGACAGTGGATCCCAATGAAAAGAGACAGTCCATAGTTTTAAGACACTCATTGTCATGGCAAAAAGTGGATAAGTACCCCACTTCTCAGGGTGATCTTAAGGTTAACTATCTTTTGCAGGAAGGAGTGTCTGGGGAGGAAAATTGACTGGCTAAGACTCCAGGCCTCTACCTGTGGAGGGGCTTAGGCTGTTGCCCTTATGTGACTGATGGCCACAAATCTGGTGTCCAGGAACCAGGCTGCCTTTCAAAGGTCCTACAGATGGGGAACCTGGAAATGGGACATTTCAAATATAAATAAATAAAATAATTAATACAAAAAGCTATCAGCAAGAAATCAGTAAAGCGAGCTAGAAGACAATAGATCATCAGTCTTTAAAGCTACCTCTGGGATTATCAGTTTTTAAAACTATCTCTGAGGCCATGAGTCTTTAAAAATACATGCAAAAAGCATCAGTCTTTAAAGCTACTTCTATTTCCAACTTTCTTTCCTGCTTCCACCCATTCCCAGGCAGGTCTCCTCCCAGTACTCCATGTATATCAACCCACCATGGGACATCAGTTCACTGTAGGACTAGGCACACCTTCTCTGTCCTAGGCTAGAGAAGGCATCTCAGTTACAGGAAGAAGATCTAAATGCAGGCAACAATCAGGGACTCATATAAAGACTGAGCGGTACATCTGCTTCTTACCTGTGCGGTGGCTAATTCCACCCATATGCTATATGTGCTATATGGCTGGTGTTAGAGTCTCTGGGACTCTCCAAGGTTCCAAGTTAATTGACTCTGTTGGTATTCTTGTGGAGTCCCTACACTTCCTGTTCCTCTCTGTCCTTCTCTCAAATCTTCCACAAGAATCGTGAAAATCGATCTAAGGTTTGGCTGTAGGCTTTGGCCAGATGCCAGGTAAAGCTGCTCAAAGGGCAGTTATGCTGTGCTCCCTGGAAGTATAGTGAAGTATCATTATTAGTGTCAGGGATTGGTTCTTGCACATGTGATAGACTCAAGGTGAGCCAGTCATTTGATGGTTGTTCTCTTAGTCTCTGGTCCATCATTATCCCTGCACTTCTCGAAGGCAGGACAAACATGGGGTAGAAGCTTTTGTGGGTGAGTTGGTGTCATTAGCCCTTCACTGGGAGTTCTGCCTGAATACTGGGCGTAGCCACTTCAGGCTCCATTCCTGGGGAGCATAAAATGTGAAATATTTACTATGTAGAATTTAATAAAATATATTACGATACCAGGTCTAGAAACTTCATTATATTTACATTCAATTTTGACTTGCATCTTCAAATATTTTTTTACAAGAATGCATATATTATTAACTTTTTCTTGTGCTTAGGTTGCTTTTATTTAAATTAAGTTTGTATTAATATACAAATAAAAACAATAGTATCACATTAACTGACAAGCAATTTTGATATACAGGATGCATGTTTAATGATTAAATCATGATAAA
>NW_022196906.1:13729487-13730163 GCF_008632895.1 Mastomys coucha
AATTAAAATGCTTTATACAGGCAAATATGCACAGAAATATGTACATTCATATACACATTTACATTTTCATTTACACATTAACACATTAACATTTTTGTTGGGCACAACCTCTTGCCTTATACACTCCACAAGTATTTATACATGATTACATATGCACACACAACTACACATGAACATATAGAAAAGCAAACATATACATATGGATGGATGGATGGGGTATAGCCCACTAATCCAAAACAATTAACCACAGCATTATTTCTTTTCTCTGGTCTTTCTATACATTCTCAGACAAAAAGTTATTTAGAAAATTCCCTCAGAGTAATTTTACATAAAATGGGAGTTACAGGAGGATGTTGGTATTAAATTCAAAGCAGTATATATTTCTAATATGCTCAGTATAAGTTCAAAGTAACAGTTTTTAGAGGGCCTTACCTTATACTACACACTTGTGGCTTTGTCCTTGGACCTGAATGTTTTTCTTGAACAAAACTTTGTCCCAATACTATTTATATTTTTAATGGATTATGAAAGCTATCTCCTTTCTCAGGTTCCCCTCCAAAAAGAAAAAAAAGAAAAGAAAAGAAAAACAAATACTAAAACAAACCCCCGTTCCCTGCCCCCTCCCCCTGCTCACCATCCCACCCCCTCCTGCTTACTTGCCCTGGCATTCCCCTAC
>NW_022196906.1:13744585-13759227 GCF_008632895.1 Mastomys coucha
GAGAACAGGACTGAATCCCTGAGGGCCAGCATAAAAAAGTAAATCAGGCAATTGGGTGGCAGGAGGCCAGGGGACCCTCTAGAATATACTAGAGACCTGGAAGGTAAGAGACTCTCAGAACTCAGAGGGAGGGACCTTAAATAAAATGTCCTATAGTGGGGAGAGGGAAGTTGTAGAGCCCATCTCCAGTAGAAAGACCAGGCATCAAGTGGAGGGATGGGGTTGCCATCCCACAGCCAAAAACTCTGACCCAGAATTGTTCCTGTCTGAAAGAACTTCAGGGACAAAAATAAAGAAAAGCCTGATGAAAGCAAGTCCAGTGACAGGCCCAAATTGTGATCCAGCTCAAGGGGAAGCCCCAAAACATGACACTACTACTGATGCTATGGTGTGCTCACAAAAAGGGACCTATCATGACTGCCCTCTGGAAGACCCACCAAGCAGCTGAAAGAGTCAGATGCATATATTTATGCAATGGACAGAAGCTGGTGACTCCTGTGGTTAAATTAGAGAAAAGAAGGAAGAAGCTGAGGAGGAGGGTCATCCTGTAAGAAGACCAGTCAATCAACCTTGACCCCTGAGATCTCTCAGACACTGGGCCACCAATCAGGCAGCATATACCAGCTGATAAGAAGTCCCCAAAACATATACAGCATAGGACTGCTGGGTCTGGACTCAGAGAAAATACACCTAACCCTCAAGGGACTTGAGGCCCCAGAGAGTAGGGAGGTCTAGTAGGGTGGGGGAGGGAAGTCTGGACTGTATAAAAAGATTAAATAAAAAATAGAGGAAAAAAAGACAACTGCACATTTCATGAGTAAAAACCTACTAGTTAAGATCTCTCCTGAGTAAAATCACTCTTCACCATAATGTAGAATTCTTATATGGTGGAAAAATTGCTCATTATTTCTCTCTCACTTTTTAACTAAATAAATTTTAGAGCTGTATGATTAGTTGTACACCTAGGGCCATACATTATAGTATGCACACTTCTCTCAGTTCTTGTCTAAACTGGCCCTTTCCTAGCCCTGATAATGTTAATGATAAATTTTAGAAAAAAAAAGTCAATTTAACAATCATACTAAAGTAAAAATTATTTTTTTGTATTTTAAAGGTAAATATTTATCATCATGAATTGAAATTAGTTATTATATTTAAGTACATTTAAGTTCTTCATTTTATTAATCATGTTTTAATATTTAGAACTGCATCTGCATCTTAATGTTTTTCTGATATGAACCAAGAAATCTCATACTTCTCTAAAGTTAAAGTAAAATATATATGATCAACTTACGAATTTTCTAGGGTGGAAAAAAAGGCTCAGTGATTAAGGGCATTCCTTGCTCTTTCAGGGCACATGACTGGATTTCATCAGGTATGTCAGGTGATGACAATGGTATGTAATCCAGCTCCATCATATATTATCTCCCTTTTTTTTTGTCTCTAAGGGCACATGCATGCATGTGTGCATATGCACACTAAATTAATAAAAGTATAATAGATCTTCATAAAATTTTTTGTCTAAGACTTATAACTGGTTATTCTTCAGGAAATTTTGATTCATTTCAATGATATGTTGTCTACAGACCAAAGTCTACATCTAGAAGGCTCACAACACTCCAGATTTAATCAGTTTGCATTGCCTATTTTTAGCATTGGGTCATAAAGCAGTTAGTTATTTTTGAACATAAAACCTTAATTTATTATTAGAAATATATATATATATCCAGGTAGCTCTTGATATTTTAATACAAAAAACATAGACATAATATAAGTGTATATGCTCCCATATTTTAAAATACTAAACTTTAATCTTCATAGGATTTGCATTCAACTGTGATTAGCTAATTTTGCAAAATTTTCTGTGATCTTCTTTTCAAACCTAATGATCACATGTACTTTCCTTAATTGATCTATACTAGATAATGTGTGGTTTAGCAGAATGTACAAATACAAAGCTAGATTCACAAAACCAAGACTTGGCCAAGAAAGTTT
Organism: Mastomys coucha; assembly: GCF_008632895.1. Lineage (NCBI taxonomy): Eukaryota > Metazoa > Chordata > Mammalia > Rodentia > Muridae > Mastomys > Mastomys coucha. Next base: position 13,746,581 of record NW_022196906.1, read on the forward strand.
AACTTCTGAACTGATACACTGAGGCACTCCCAAGATCAATCCCAGTACTCAGAATCCCATTAAATATCTTTGAGTCTATCTTTTCCTCATGAAAATTTTAACAAATTCCTAGAAAATACCATTTCAAGGTTGTTTCTTGATGTTCAGTCATCCACACTTTGGCTTATAATTGATGAAGATGACAGAGATTAGAGGATACCACTACTTGGTATTAGAATTTAGCAGGATATTACTTCAGAACATCCTATCAATATTAGAAAGTATGATGCTAGTATGTGCTCTCAGGAGCAAATCCTGTGCTCCACTCCTCACCCCGCCTTCATGCAGAGACAGCTCGATGCCCAGGAGTTCTGACACCCCCAGGCTCACAAATGAATCTGCCCTGCCAATATGTGATCTAACTTTGACCCCTCATCCCAGAGGACACATGGCCTCTCACCTTCTCAGAGACATATCTTCCTTCCCATTCACATTTACACCCAGGAGCAGATACAGAGTTCCAGCCTTCCCCACATCACACACACACACAGATATCTGGCCCTCCAGAAGTTCTGACAACCTCAGCTCACAGATGAGTTCTCCCCAATATTTCATCTAACTGGGATTTCCAGTCCAGATAACCTAAGACCTCCTGCCTTGCCAGAGAAAAATCTTCCTTCTGATTTGCAACTGGACCTAGGAGCAGATTCTATACTTCATCCCCCCTCTGTCTCAATCCACACTCAGGGCCTGCATAGCCCCCAGGAGTTCTGACATAGCCAAGCTCATAGATCAGGTATTCCAAAACCCTTCCTAAACTCATATACAGAATGGCCTAAGGAGGCCCAACGTAAACAGGCTCACAGGAAGGACAGCCTCCAATCAGAGACAGCAAGACCAGTTAAGACCAGAGATAACCAGATAGTGAGAGGCAAGCCTAATAACGTAAGCACCAGAAACCAATGCCACTTGGCAACACAAGAACCCAGTTATCCTACCACAGCAAGACCAGGATACCCTAACATACCTGAAAAGCAAGATTCTGATCTAAAATTCCATCTCATGAAGAAGATAAAATACCTTAAGGAGGACATAAATAACTCACTTAAAGATATACAGGAGAACACAGGTAAGTGTGGACAAGTCCTTAAAGAGGAAACACAAAAATCCCTTAAAGAAATATAGGAAAACACAATTAAACAGTAAAGGAATTGAACAAACCATTGAATATTTAAAAATGGAAATAGAAATGATAAAGAAATCACAAAGGGAGACAACCTTGGAGATGGAAAATCTAGGAAAGAGAGCAGGAGTAACAGATGCAAGCATCATCAACAGAATAAAAGGGAGAGAAGAAGAAACTCTGAATTAAAAGATGCTATAGAAGATATTTACACATCAGTCAAAAAAAATACAAAGTGCAAAAAGCTCCTACCCAAAACATCCAAGAAATTGAGGACAAAATGAAAAGACCAAACCTAAGAATAATAAGTATTCTGAAAGCAGACCTATCAGAATTAGACCAGAGTCTCAAGAGACTCTAAAAGCCAGAAGATCTTGAGCAGATGTCATACAGACACTACAAGAACACAAATGACAGTCCAGTCTACCATACCCCACAAAACTCTCAATTACCATAGACTGAGAAACCAAGGTATTCCATGAAAAAATGAAATTTAAACAATATCTTTCCACTAAATACCCAACAAAAGACAATAAATTAATTCTCTCACAACAAAAACAAAATAAGAGTATCACGCAAACATAATTCCACCTCTAACAACAAAAACAACAGGAAGCAACAATCATTGGTCTTTAATATCTCTCAAAATTAATAGACTCAATTCCCCAAAAAAGACATAGGCTAACAGATTGGATACATAATCAGGACCTAGTATTTTGCTACATACACACCTCAGTGACAACAGTAGAAACTATCTCAAAATAAAAGGTTGCAAAGTAATTTTCTAAGATAATGGTCCCAAGAAAAAAGCTGGTGTAACCATTCCAATATGCAAAAAAATAGACTTTCAACCAAAAGTTATCCAAAAAGGTGAGTAAGAATACTTCATATTCATCATGGAAAAATCCACCATGATGAACTCTCAATTCTGAATATCTATACCTGAAATGCAATGGCACCCACATTTGAAAAAGAAGCATTGCTAAAGCTCAAAACACATATTGAACCCCACACAATAATAGTGGGAGAATTCAACATTGCCCTCTTTCAAATGGATACATCATGGAAAGAGAAACTAAATAGACATGGTGAAACTAACAGAAGATATGAACAAAATGGATTTAAAAGATAGTGAGGGAAGAAATGAAGACATTAAAGACTTTTTAGAATTTAATGAAAATGAATTCACAACATTCCCAAACTTATAGAACACAATAAAAGCAGTGCTAAGAGGAAAACTCATAGCTCTGAGCGCCTTCATAAAGAAATTGGAGAGATGCTACAATAGCAACTTAACAGCACATCTGAAAGCTTTAGAAAAAAAAATACATCAAAGAATAGATGGCAGGAAATAATCAAACGGAGGGAGAAATCAACCAAGTAGAAACAAAGGGAACTATACAAAGAATCAACAAATCTAGGACCTAATTCTTTGAAAAATATCAACACAATAGATAATTCCTTAGCCAAACTAACTAAAGGGAATATAGATAGCATCCAAATTAACAAAATATGAAATGAAAAGGGAGACATAATAATAGAAAACTTAGACATACAAGAAATCATCAGATCCTACTAGAAAAGCCTATACTCAACAAAACTGGAATATCTAGATGAAATGCATAATTTTCTAGACCAATACCAGGTACCAAATTTAAATCAGGATTAGATAAACCATCTAAACAGAACCATAACTCCTAAGGAAATAGAAACAGTATTTAAAAGTCTCCCAACCAAAATAGTCCAGGGTCAGATATTTTCAATACAGAACTCTATCTGACCTTCAATGAACAACTAATACCAATTCTTTTCAAAGTAGTCCACAAAACAGAAAGAGAAGGAAAATTGTGTAATTCATTCCTTGAATCCACAGTTATATTGATGTATAACCACACAAGACCCAACACAGAAAGACCAATTTTAGACCAATTTCCCTTATGAATATCAAGGTAAAAATAATCAGTAAAATTCTCACAAACAATATCTAAGAGGATATAAACATGATTATTCATCATAATCAAATAGGCTTCATCCAAGGGATTCAGAGATGGTCCAGTGTATGGAAATCTAAGAACAGTATCCATTATTTAAACAAACTCATAAATAAAGCACATATGGTTATCTTATTAGGTACTGAAAAAGCATTTGAAAAATGATAACACTCCTTCATATTAAAATTCTTAGAAAGAGCAGGAATTGAAAACACATACCTAACCATAATAAAAGCAACATACACTAAACCAATAGCCAACATCAAATTAAGTGGAGAAAGATATTAGGGAAACAACACCCTTCTCAATAGTCACAAATAATATAATATAAAATACCTTGGTGTGACTCTAACCAAGCAAGTGAAAGATTTATATTTCAAAATCTTCAAATCTCTGAAAATGAAATCAAAGACCTCAAAAGTTGGAAAGATCTCCCATGCTCATGGATTGGAAGAATTAACATAGTAAAAATCTCTATCTTACAAAAAAATTTACAGATTTAATGCAATCCCCATCAAAATTTGAACTCAATTCCTCAAAGAAAGAACAATTCTCAAATTCATCTCTAGTAAGAAATCCCAGGGCAGTGAAAATCATTCACAACAATAAAACAATTTCTGGGGGAATCACCATCCCTGACCTCAAGTTCTACTGCAGAGTAATAGAGATAAAAACCACATGCTATTGCTATAGAGACAGATGGGTAGATCAATGAAAAAGAATTGAAGACCCAGAAATAAATCCACACTTATTTTCACTTGATTTTTCACAAAAATCCAACACTATCCAGTGGGAAAAAAGAAAGCATTGTCAACAAATGATACTGGTTCAATTGGCAGTTGACATGTGGAAAAATGCAAACTGATCAATTTTTAATCTCCTTGCAGAAAGCTCAAGTCCAAGTGGATCAAGGACCTCCTCATAAAACCAGATACATCAAATCAAATAGAAGAGAAAATAGGAAAGATCCTTGAACATATCAACACAAGGAAAGTTTTTTCAGAACAGAACACTAATGGCTCAGGCTCTAAGTTCAACAATTGATAAAAAGAACCTCATAATATTTAAAAGCTTCTGTAAGGCAAAGAATATTAGGACAAAATGGTAACCTACAGAATGGGAGATCTTTACCAATCATACATCCAATGGAGGACTAGTGTACAAAATATGCAAAGAACTCAAGAAGTTAGACCACAGAGAACTAAATAACCCTGTTTAAAATGGGATACCTGCTAAATAGCAAATTCTCAACTGAGGAATCTCGAATGTCTGAGAACAATTTAAAGAAATGTTCAATATCCTTAGTTATTAGAGAAATACAGATCAAAATGACGCTGAGATTCTACCTCTCACCAAACAATCTTTGGCTAAGATCAAAAACTCAAGTGACAGCAGATGCTGGCAAGGATGTGGAGAAACAGGAACACTTCCCCATTGCTGGTGGGTTGCAAGCTTGTAAAACCACTTTGGAAAGCAATCTGGCAGTTCCTTAGAAATTTGGAAATAGTTCTACCTCATGACCTAGCTATACCACTACTGAGCATGTACCCAAAGCATTCTCTAATGTATACCAAATACACATGCTTCACTAAGTTCATAGCAGCCTTATTTATAATAGCCAGAAGCTGGAAACAACCCAGATGTCTCTCAATGGAAAAATGGATAACATTTTTACAGAAAACGTGATACATTTATACAATGGAATACTACTCAGCTATAAAAAACAATGACTTCATGAAATTTGCAGGCAAATGGATGAAACTAGAAAGCATCATACTGAGTGAGGTAACCCAGATACAAAAGGACACACATGGTATATGCTCACTAATAAGTGTATATTAGGCCAAAAGCTCAGAATATCCACAATACAACTCACAGGTCATATGAAGCTTAATAGGAAGAAAGACCAAAGTAGGGATGAGTCAATCTTACTTAGAATGGGGAACAAAATAATCACAGGACATAGAGGGATAGGAGGACCTGGGAGTGAAAGAGAAGGTGTAGGGGCAGAGGCAGGTATGTCAGGGGACAGGAGAGAAGTCCAGAAGATAAGGAGAATAAATAGAAATATATAGCATTGAGGAATGCAGGGGAGACAAACAGATGCCAGGGAAATGAGATGTTCACATTACCCAAAGGAGATGACATTAGCCAAAATACCCAACAAAGGGGAGATAGAACCTGTAGAGGCCACCTGCAGTAGATAGGCACAGCCTCCAGTGTAGGGATGGGGCCACCCTCCATCTCAAAAATTTTAACCCAGAATTGTGCCTATCTAAAGGAAAGGCAAGGACAAAAATTGTACCAGATACTGAAGGAAATGCCATCCAGAGACTTCCCACCTTGGGATCCTTCCCATCTGCAGACACCAAACCCCAACACTATTGCTGAGGCCAAGAAGTGCTTGCTGACAGGAACCTTGTATAGCTGTCTTCTAAGAGGCTCTGCCAACATCTGAATAATATAGATGCACATACTCTAGATCTCTGTCTTGGTACCATGGCACTAGACTGGTGGTCCTCGTGGACTTGCTTCTCACCCAGCCTGCAAGAGTGGCCCCTTAGGAGTGTTGTCTGTCGTGAGCTCACTCCTGCACAAGCCCAGGTGGTGTTCTTCTAGTCTCTGGTTTGCTTCAAATCCTGGGTGTCTGTCTGGCTCTTGCTGGCACTAGACTGGTGGTTATCCCAGACTTACTCTTTGAAAGGGAACCATGTTGCTATACTGATGGTCTCAGGCTCACCTTTTTCCAGAATTTTTGTGTACTAACAATTCAGGTGGTAGTAGGGTAGAACTGATGTATCTTATGAAAGCAATTTCTCAGTTCAAGTACCCTTCATTCAGATGACTCTAACTTATGTCAAGTTTACATTAAGTGCCAGGATATCTATCAAAAGTTATTTGCAGGTTCAATGCAATTTTAGTCTAAGTTCCCATTTTGTTCAATACACAAATAGAAAATAACATTCTAAAATTCATATGGAACCATAAAATACCCAAGATATCTCAAATGATCTTTAGCCAAAAAATAAGTAAATAAATAGGAGACTATCATTTCAAATACATTGCAGATCATGGTAATAAAAAGAATAAGGTATTGACAGAAAACAGACATTTAGAAGAATGAAACCAAATTGAAGATCCAACTTTGAGGACACATGATTTCAGCTATTTAATATCTGACAACAAAGCCAAAATTATGAGCTGGAGAAAAGAAAGAACCTTTATAAGATGATGCTGTGAAACTGTATGTCCACATGCAGAAAAGTAAAATTTGGCTTGCATCTATCACCTTGCATAAATCTAACTCCAAGTGGATTAAAGACGTAAATGTGAAACCTGAAAACACTGAAAGTGCTACAAGATAACACAAGCTGTATCATATGTGAGTTTAGGACAGGACTTATGAATAGGACTTTATTTATCCAAGAATAAATAAATAAAATCTAACCATTGACAAATGTGACTTCATAATGTACCACACAACAAAAGAATGTCAACAGAGTAAAGAGAAGGCCAAAGAGTCAAAAAGAATTCTTGTCAGCTATATATCTGACAGAATATTTATACCCAAATGTATATAAAAAAACTAAAAAATATCCAAACAGGTTAAAAACAGACATATAGACTATTTTAAAATTGGCAAGGGAAGTAACCTGCGAATTGTCTAAAGAAGAAAAATATTATTAATAACTATCTTGAAATAGTATAACTTCTTCAACAATTTGGGAAGTATAAATTAAAACAACTTTGAGACTTCATCTTACCCCTGTCAGAATGTCAATGACACTTACTCCCTATGGGTCAAACATTCATAAATGAGTCTATAGTGACCATTACCAGTTAAACCACCACAGAATACTATTTAACTATAAAGAATAATAAAATCAAGAATATTTTTAGAAATATATACAAGAAATGTATACACTATATGATATCATATTCAGTGAGGTGACTCACACCAGAAAAAGAAACACTACTTGCTTTCTCTCATCAAGGGCTCCTAGATACAAACCTTCAGATGTATACATATTGAAATAACTGCAAAATCTAAGAAAGTAAAAAAAAGTATCATTGCCATAGTTGAGGGTGGGAGTCATTTTATGTTTTTCTTCTAAGAACTCTATAAAGAGATCCATTTCTCAAGTTTTTATTGGGTTGTTAGTTTTTTTAATGTGTGTGTGTGTATGTGTGTGTGTGATGGGTTTTTTATATATTCTATATATTAATTCTATATGAAATGTATTGCTCACGATGATTAATTTCCACTCTGCGTATTTGTTTTTCACACCATTATTTTTTCTTTCTGTTGAAGAAGCTTTTATTTTAAAAAAGGAAGTTTTTATTTTTCATGAGGTTTCATTTGTTGATTTATTATGATTCCTGAGTGAGTTATCTTAAACCAATATATTATCAAACTAATGATGATTAATTTTATATACATGTGAAAGTGTACCTCGTATATTCCAGAGAACAAGCTTCTTTTACAATTTATGGAGATCACTATAGAGACACACAACAGATAAAAAATAATAAGTAATGGCTGTGTTCTGGATCCAAGGTGACCACATCCATCATGCATCTCCTAATCCTGAATCTCAGGTAAATTTGCAGAAGATGTGCAGAAAGTGTTGCACATACCAGAGATCCAGGATGACTGTTGCCAAAACAGCACTTTTTTTAGATATGGCAGGAAAGTTGCATCCATGACACCTTAACTTTATTGTTGCTTATACAGTGTTTGCATAATGATAACACAAGTCTACATGGATGGGGAAATTTGAACCTTGAATCTCCAGATATAAGGGCTACGCTGGATAGAAGTGAATAGCAGGGGGAGGATGAGAAACCCATGTCTAATCCAGTGAGGTCGAGCTCGGCTGCTGGAGTGGAGTCTCATTTTCTGGGATTGGGAACAAGGTAGACGGTCTCATTGTCCTCTGGAGTTTAATAAAGCAAGGTCCCTAGAAAAAACAGCTACATGTATTCAATGACTGATGGCAGATTATATTATATTATTACTATCTATAATATAAATTGTATTATAGTTCAAAAAGAATATATATAAATGTGAAAGGGATTGAAGAGGACATGGGAGGAACTGAAAGAGAGGAGTGTTAATGATGTAAATACAGTAGGCATGTAAAACTCTCAAAAGAAAATTAACATATAAAATTTTATCTTATAGACTCCTAATATAAAACAGTGGACAATCAAATGATTTAAAGAAACTGAAAACAACATTTTAAAATTGTCAGTATAACAATGTATTTATAAATTTATTACAAATTATAAAACATTAAATTGTTAAGTATTTCATTTTTATGGAATATAATTTTTCATACAATATATTCTGATCATGATCAATATATTCTGATCATGACCTCTTAGATTATCCACAGCTCCTCAACCATTCTAGTACATGTTTATGTTGTTTCATTTTTTTATAGAGAAAATAATAGTATATTTTGAGAATTACCCAGCAGAACTCACATGAGATTATTTCATATTTGTTGGCAACATCCAGAGCTTCATAGTCAAGAAACAACAAAACATACACCTCATTTTCTCTATCAGACTCTATCAGGGTATTGACTTGGGCCACATTAAGCCCCTGAGTTTCTTCACAGCCTGTTGGATCTGGTACTTGGCTTTGATATTCACCACAAACACAGGTGTGGTGTTGTCTTCAATTTTCTTCATGGCAGAATTGAAATTGTCCCGCAGTTTCATGAACCAGGTTCTGCCTCGACCAAAGGGAGAAAGGAGACCTGAAACACAGAGTTCAAGAACAAAAGGACATGAAGCCTAGTTGAGGGTTTCCAATCAAGGCTTGTCTTTACTTTTGGGGTTCAACATTTATATACAAGAGAGCAAAACTGAATCTCTAGGTTACAATGACATTTGAATAATATAAGCAATGAGGGAGGAGTCAGGAAGAGTCCTAACAGAGTCAAAGGGGAAGTCAAAGGGAAGCTGGGCTGCTGGGCTTGCCTAGTCCCCAAGGTAGCAGCTCAGGGCATCCCGCAGGTTTGGACTCCAGGGAGTGGCCGGAGGCGAGGCCCAAGGTGGGGGAGGAGGTCAACAACAGCTGTCCTCAGGCTGCAGACATGCCAGCCAGCAGGCATACTTTTCTCTGGAATTCTCGAAGGTGAATTCCAGAGTAGTGAGCCTTTGTTTTAGGCAAGGCAGGAGTGAGTTGAGTCTGGAGCTGAGGCAGAAGGGAGGGACCCAACACAGAATCAGTGGTCAGGACAAATTTGATGATGTTATAATGGTCAAGATTCCAACAAGGCATTTGTGGCTAGGAGTGCAAAGAGGTCTTCCACAGGAGACTACTACAGGGCAGCTCTATAGGCAAAGACCTTCTCCATGGTTTCTCACAGCAGATCCAGACGAAAAGAAACAATCTGTGGTTCCAAATCATTTATTGCCATGGTGGAAAGTAGATGCATAAAATCATACTCCACTTTTCAGGGTGGCCCTGAGATTAAATACCTTTTGCAGGGAGGGATGTCTGGGAAGAAAAGTTTATTGGCTAAGCCCTCTGGGCCTCTATGTACCTCATTAGCATGGATATCTCTGTCTTGAACCTAAGTGACCACAGGTCATGTCTTGTCCCTTTTTCTATTGTCTTAGTCTGAGATGTTCAAGATGCCTCATCTACATGTGGAGGAAGGGGACTTCAGGTGTTGCACTTATGTGAATGATGGGCACAAATATATGAGGGGCTGAGGCTAGTGACAGGAGTCTGCTGCCCTGGAGCAGGAGAAGCTCCTAGCATCTCTTCGAGGTCCCCAGGGCTTCAAAACCTTTAGCTCAGCCAAGGACCTCTCACTGCCCAAGATCACCTGGGAGCTGATCTAAGCACATGTAGAGACCCTACAGGCTAAGATTAGTAAGAGCTCAGGGAATCTTGTAGAAAAGGGCAAGGAAGGATTGAAGAAGCCAGACAGGTCAAGGACATCACAAGAAAATCTACAGAATCAACTAACTGGGCCCCTAGGTGTTCACGGAGATTGAGCCCCCAACCAGAGAGCATGCATGGGACAGACCTAGGCCCCCTACACATATGTAGCAGATTTGCAGCTTTGTCTTCCTGTGGGACCCCTATGGAGCAGTGTCTGTCTCTGACTCTGTTGCCTGCCTCTGGACCCTTTCCCTAACTGGAATGCCTTCTCTAGGCTCATTAGGAATAGATGCATCTATTTCTACTGCAACTTGTTTTGCCAAGGCAGGTTGATTTCCACGGGAGACTTCCTCTTCTCTGAGCAGAAAGGGAAGAAGGAAGGTAGAAGGAGAGATGATAGGGAAGGTCTGAGATGGGAGGGGGAACTGGAAGATTTGATTAGGATGCAAACTTAGGTAATTTATTAATAAAAATTAAAATAACAGTATTAATATTTGGTCACTAATATCTCTCAATATCAATGGACTCAGTTACACAATGGAAAGACAAAGGCTAACAGGATGAATGTAAAACCAGGATCCATCCTTCTGTTGCATACAAGAAACACATCTATGTATCAAAGAAGGATATTACCTCAAAATAAAGGGTTGGAAAAAGGTTTTCCAAGCAAATGGAGCTGAGAAACCAGCTGATGTAGCCCTTGTAATATCAAGCAAAATAGACGTCAAACAAAAATTAGACAAGGTGGAGAAGGACACTTCATACTTATCAAATGAAAAATTCAGCAAGGTAACATCTCAGTTCTGTACATCTATGCCTTAAATGCAAGGGCATCAACATTTATACAAGAAATGTTACTAAAGCTTAAATAGCACATCAAATCCACACATTAAAAGATCAATGCTTAAATACCCCACTATCACCAATGGACAGGTTATCTAGACAAAAACGGAACAAAATAATGATGGAAGTATCTGAAGTTTTGACTCAAACTGAGCTAACATACCTACAGAACATTTACCCAAAAAACAAAGACTATACTTTCTATTCAGCATTGCACAAAACCTCCAAAACTGGTCAGCGCATACTAGTCACAAATTAAGTCTCAAGAGATATAAGAAAAGTGAAATAACCCCCGGTATGGTATCAGTAACACGGAATAAAGCTGAATATCAAAAAACAACAGAAGCAACAAAAAGCCTTCAAACTCATGGGAAGGGAACAACTCTCTAGTGAATGATCACTGGGTAAAACCAGAAAGAAGGGGAAAAGAAGACATTAAAGTCTTCCTAGAATTAGATAAATTTGAATGTGAAACATACCCAAATTTATGTGACACAATGAAAATAATCCTAAGAGAAAAGGTATTAGCACTGAACACCTTCATACAGATTGCTTAGAGACCACTGTGAACTCAACTTTGGTCAATACGCCAGTCAGCCACATGTCCATGAAGGTCTTCCGGAGATCGGTGGAAACAACTACTACTGTGGCCGTATGAGTTGTAGATTCACAGGGACAGACATGAGACCTTGATGCCTCTTTGCTGGCCAAAGTCTTTCCTCAGTGATATAATATGTGAGGATACTGTTGACAGCTATATTTGTCATTGCTGTCCTGGATACACAGGTACCCTGTGTAATATGGTCCCAAATGAATGCAGTAGCAAACCTGCCAATTTCAGGGGGAATGTGGCAAGCTGTTCTCAGAAGATCAATAGAGACACATTGCAGGCCTGGCTTCCTCCTTCAACTACCTTGAAGCCTCAGACTATATTTGCATCTATCAGCTGGATTCACAGACAGAAGCCTAGCATAACTTGTCTTCTGAGAGGTTCCACCCAGTGTCATCCCAAAACAGATCTAGAGACCCACAGCGAAATATTAGAATCAGCTCAGGGAGTCTTGTGGAAGAGTTGGGGGAAAGTCTGAGGAACTGGAGGTGATAGGTGTTGTGGGAAATATTTAAAAAATGAACCCACCAACTCTCCAGACTTCTGCTTCTTGCTGCCCACCAACTCCTTAGTGGGCCAGCCGGCTACCTGAGCTCCTGCTAGCCCCTGCAGCATCTGGCTTGGCTACCTGAGCTCCTGCTAGCACCTGCAGCATCTGGCTTGCTTGTCCCTGGAGCTGCTAGTTCCCTCTCTGTCATAGGTGGTCCCACATTCGAGTAACCAAGTAAATCTTTTTTTTCTTTTCTTCTTTTTATTAAATAATTCATCATTTATTGTTAAATAATTACAGTGAAGTTTTATTATTATTGATATTTATTTGCTTTGTATCTGTGATGGCATCTCACAATGTTGCTCAGGCTGGTTTTGAACTCTTAGACCCAAGTGATCCTGACATCTCAGCTTGGAATTTCTCTTTCCTTCTTTTTTATTAGATATTTTATTTACATTTCAAATGTTATCCCCTTTTCTTGTTTCCACTCCAAAAACCCCCTAGCCCATCCCCCTCCCTCTGCTCATAAACCCACCCACCTACCCTCTTGAAGCTTTTAATTAACAAATCAGATTTATGTAATAATAAATTCTCAGTTTACAAAATGCCAATACAAAAGTTTCAGAACCAATTGATAATGATAA
>NW_022196906.1:13759237-13781272 GCF_008632895.1 Mastomys coucha
TGGGATTATAGGCATGTGCCACCACCGCCCTGCCTCTTATTCTAAACTTATGATATCATAACTACCTGTGGCTGGTTAATGCCATACTGGTTCAGGTCTGCCTCCATTTTGCCTTCTCTTCCTCTCTCTGAGATGCTATCTGTCTCTCCCACTCTTTGCTCCACCTCCTTTTTCCTGTCCAATCACAGGCCTCCTGCTGCCCTAAAGTAATTGGACAAGGAAAATCCTGCAACAGATAATGGACTCCACAAGAAGACTAATATAGTCAATTAACCTGGACCATGGAGGGACTCTCAGAGATTGGACCACTGACTAAAGAGTATCTGAAAGCTGGACCTACCTAGGCCCCATACACATATGTATAATGACCAAGATTATGGTGATTAGATATTTGGGACTGATGATTTCTTGACACTGAGAGAAGATGAAAGTCATTGCATTGAGTTTCATTTCTTGTGTGTGCTCACCTAAGTTTTACAGAAATATATATATATATATATATATATATATATATTTACAGAAATATATATATATAAAATACCATTCACATTCTAAATTCCAAAATTTTTATAATTACAAACTATAGATTTTAAGATCTACTTTAGTATATACTTAGTCAGGATCCTGTTTTAATTGTGAAATATTCTATATATGTACACGATATACAATTATTTTATATTTATAATATTTAAAAGTATTTATATAATATATGTATATAGATAGGATTCTTTGCATTGTTGATGTTGACTGAATCTGACTTTACTATATTTAGTATTGAAGACTAATATAATTTCTTTGATCACTATATAAATTTAAAGGCAAGTAAACAAGTGATCATGATCACATTGGTTCACTATTCTCTTAATAATGGATATGTTGTGTCTATTTCTATGTGCTGTCAACCATAAAATCGACTCTTTCAGCAGACTGTGCAAATGTTGACATTGTGACATCCAAAATTTATGCTCGAGGAAAAACAAAAAAGATTTTTAAAAACGTAAAATACTGAGAAAATTTTAAGTAAGTTTTCATTTTTTTTTGTCTCAAGCAACATTCATAAATGTCTTGGGCCTCATGCATTCTATGGCTGGATATTAGATATACCTTATTTTATTTTAACATTTTAAATGAAACTGATTTTGTTGGTTTTGTTCTTTCTGTCCTCTGGTTCTAGTGCCAATATTATACTCTCTTCATTTTTTTCTCAGGAGCCATGTGATAGTTATTAGACTACATTTATAAACAACAATCATGATGTTATGCCCAATTCTTGGGAACCCCAGAAGAATGCCAGGAATTACAAGTCAGATATAAAAACAAAGAGAGTCTTTATTACACGAGTCAGACTCTCATCACACACCTCCCCCACTGCTCAGGGTAGGAAGGTGATACCCTTGTCTAGGGGCTTGGAGTATATATGTATATATGCATTAAGCTGGGATCCTCGAACTTTGGGGTTAAATGACTGGGGAGGTGATATGGGAGTGTCATCCTTCAACCATGATAATGTTTGTTCAGACATCAGGGCAGAACCGTGCAGCTGAAGATGAACCTTCTTGACCTGGAAAAAGTAACTTATTGCATTATCAGAAGCTAGTGTATTTTTACAAGCTGGTCACAGCTGTCTGGGCAGGAGCCATCTGCACCAGGGAAACGGTGGTTATCAATCAAAGGGAGTGTTGGCCTCAGAGACCTGGAAGCTTGGGTATGGTGCTTACTGTCTGTTCCCAAGGCTGGCATCTGCCCTCCTAGGGAGGGGGGGTCATCAGGGGGAAGGGAGTGCTACCATGAATGGGAAAAAGGGGCATTGTAATAATCAGGGTCCAGGCTGGGCCATCCCCAAAGGCCAGAAGTACCTATGAAGGGGGAGGGAAGGAGTGTTAACTTCTCTAGCCCTATATGGCAGGGAAGTGCAGAGATAGGCTTCCTACGTCTTTTCAATGATATGGTGAAATTAGCAAGTCTCATGCATCACATTAACTACAGATTTAATATTCCCTCATAAAATTGTTACATGAGATTTAATTTCAATGTTTAGTTTCTTTATATGAACGAAAGCCAAATTATATAATATATAATTTCTATATATCAATTTATAGACCTATGTAGCTCATAAAAAGTCCTGGTTTTCATCTTTGCCAGTCCATAATAAATAAGTATTCATACTGTCAGAAGAAACAGTTAATGGTAAACTATAAAACAAAGTAATTTCTAAATTATTATCTTTAAATTAAACAGTGCTAAACAGTGAGGATTAATGTATTTGTATGATATAAAAGATTTAAAAGGATGAATGAATGATGAATGCGGGCAGATATAGTTGCCATTGGGAACACTGGAGGATTGTGGAAACTTAGTGCAGTAAAAACTTCCTAGAATTATGAGGGTAACAGTAGTGAGGACTCCTAGTAATAAAAGATATATATATATAGTCTGAGCTAGCCATTGTTTATAGATAGTCAAGGCTTCCCATGGTAGGCTTAGTTACATTTAGTTGAGAAGGCCACTATCTAAAAACTGATGGTGAGGCTGAATGCTGAGGACAATATCCACACATCTCATTAAATGTTTAGAGGTCAAGCTGGAGATTTCCTTATGTTCTAGTCTCTTTGTCATGAGAAGGAACTCTGCAGCCTATGGTAAGAAAACCTGGACCCAAACCTTCCACCAACAGTCTGTTCTGCCTGCAAACAGTACTGGAGCCATGGTTGCTACAGAACTCTTGGGAGTGGCCAACCAGTTTTTGGTTAACTTGAGGCCATACCTATGCTCTACATTGCACAGATAGCCAGGAACTAGAGACTGGGCATCTCAGAGATCTAGGGTAGAACCAAAAAAATCTGGACCCCCCCACACAAATATCAATGAAATGATTCCTAATGATAGTCTTCTATACTCACAGATCATTGCCTTGCACAGTAGTCATCAGAGAGGCATCTTCTAGCAGTGGGTGGGAGTGGCAATCTTGAGTCGGTACCACATTCTTTTTGTATATGCAATGACTGTTAGCTTATGGATTTGTGGGGTCATAGCAGTAGGAGTGGGAGAATCTCTGACTCTTGCCTGCTCTTAGGACTCTTCCTTCTATTGTGTTGTCTTTTCCAACCTCCTTCTAAGCACTTTTGCCTTGTCTTATTGTACCTTTTTCACCGTGTTTGACTGTTGTCTCTTATAGGCCTGCTCTTGTCTGAAGAGGAATGACAGGAGAGTAATCTAGAATAGGAGAGAGCTTGGGGAATTTGGAGGAGTATAAGGAGGGGAAACAGTGCCAATATTGCACTAGCACATCTTGCAGGCTGGTCATTATTGTCCATCAAAGGGCTTAAAGTTTGGTTGGTGTTTCCCTTTCTCCTTTGGAAGTGTGCAAACTACCTACAGTCCCAAGAACACTAGTCAGTAGGGATGAAGACTCTAGGTAGGTCCTGGTTCAACATTTCTGTGTTCAATGAATTGTGTAGGCGTTGTTTTTAGCAAATGGACCTTAACATCCGTCCATTAATACCAACCAATAATGCTGACAATTACCTTGGTTGTTTAGGGGTTCCCATGGGCCCTTATGGCCAAGAACAAGATTAAATGTCTCCTATACACAAAATTGGAGGCTTAATTTGATGATGAAAGAAAGAGTCCTCATTGGGACTCTATCTTTTCCTGTTTTTCCATTTCATTTACATGGCATACATATATGTTCCTGTTTACTATATTAGGTTTCCATATGTTCTTCAAATGGTTCTCTTTTTTGTTTTTTGTTTTTTGTTTTTGTTTGTTTGTTTGTTTGTTTGTTTTTTTGAGACAAGGTTTCTCTGTGTAGCCCTGGCTGTCCTGGAACTTACTCTGTAGACCAGGCTGGCCTCGAACTCAGAAATCTGTCTGTCTGGGATTAAAGGTGTGCCACCATCTTGCTTTTAGCTGTACTTCTCTGTTTTTCCATACTCACTCTACTCCCCTCCCTCCAAGTTTGGATCTCTTATTCCAATCCCCCCTCCTCATCCATGTACAACATTGTATCTATTTCCTAGGGAGATCCATCCCTCCTTGTTTGACCCTTACTCTATAACTCTTCCCTGTGATCATATGAATTATAGTCTGCTGACATCCATATATAATGAATATGTAATACATTTATCTTTTGTGGTCTGGGTTCTTTCACATAGGATGATTTATTTTAGCTCACCCATTTACCTGCAAAATAATGAATACATATTTTAAACAGTGGAGTAGTATCCCATAGTGCAAATGTATCACTTTTTCTTTATCCACTCTTCTGTCAAGGACATTTATGCTGTTCTTGACTTCTGGATATTATGAATAGAGCAACAATGAACATGATTGTAGTAGGATAAATTATCTTTGGGGCATATGTGCAAGCATAGTATAGCTAAGTCTTGAGCGAGTTCAATTCCCATCTTTCTGAGGAAATGGTACATTGAATTTCCACGATGGCATTGCCACCAGCAATGTAGGAGTGTTCACCATACTCCACATTCCCTAGTTCATAAACTTTGGTTTGTTTCATTGACCTTAGCCATTCAGACAGTGTAAAATGAAATCTCAAAGTAGTTTTGATTTGCATTTCCAAGATGACTAAGCATGTTTAATAGCTAAACAATTTTTCCATTCTGTAGTCTTCAACTTTCTCCAAATTATGTTCCTTTGCAATACAGAAGCTTTTCAGTTTCATGAGGTTCATTGATTAGTTGTTTTTATTGCTTGCATTATGGTTGTTCTGTTCAGAAGTCGTTTCCTATTCCAATGAGTTCAAGAATAATTTCCACTTTCTCTTCTATCAGAGTCAGTACATCTGGACTTATATTGAGATCATTAGTCTATTTGGAGTCAAGTTTTATGCATGGTTATATGTATGGATTTATTTGGCTTGTTCAACATAGAGCCATCAAGTTTGACAAGCACCATTTGTTTAAGATATGTCTTTTTTCCAATGTGTATTTCTTTTTTCCTTATTAAAAAAATGGTTTTCCATAGAAGTGTGAACTTATGTCTGAATCTGCAGTTTCATACACCAATGTGGCCATTTTTGTGTCAATTTCATGCTGTTTTTATTACTAGAACTCTTTAGTATAATAGGAGATTAGTGATCATGATACTAGCAGTTCTTTTACCACTCAGCGTTGCTTTAGCTGTAACGGATTTGTGTGTGTGTGTGTGTGTGTGTGTGTGTGTGTGTGTGTGTGTGTTTAAATGAAGCTGAAAATTGTCCTTTCAAATTCTGGGAAAAAATTTGTTTAAAATTTGATAGGAATTTTACATAGAATCTAAAGTTTGCTTTTAGTAGGACAGTTATTTTTATACAGTTCTATTAGCTACTTTCCTTATTGTGAAAACATAAATAACAAGAAGTAACTTACAATTAAAGAGTTATTTGGGCTTATAGTTTGAGAGGATACCATCCATTCTGGTTGGGAAATCCTGGCAGGAGGGGGATAAAGCAATATGTCATATTGTATCTTCTGTTAAGAAGCAGTGAGCAAATAGAACTGGAATCAGACTCCCAAACCTCAAGTCCTACCCACTCTAGTGACTCTACCAAAGCTCCAGTTCTTAAAGGTTACATGGATTTCCTAAACAGATGTTCCTGTATTGGTCAACTATATAAGCTCGTGGCTGCCATTTTAGTTTCAAACAGCAGCAGAGTTACAGCAAGAGCCTGGATATCATTACTGCAGGCCTCAGATGCCACATGATAACATTTCTGGCTCTCAGTGTTGTAGATGCTAGGGCTAAATAGACATATTGAAGGCAAAATGAGTAATATTTTGTGAATTATTGAATGCAGGTTGACAAGTAGAAGTATAAAAATATTGACTGCAACTATTTGAAATTTCCCTACTGTGAGAAAGAAAGAAAGAAAGAAAGAAAGGAAGGAAGGAAGAACGAAAAAAGAGAATATAAATGTACACCTACTTTGAAGATTCTTCAATCTTTCATAGTATCTTGATTTTCAGCTTGGCGACATGGCCTATGCTGGGAGGATAGGTTGATAATGCAGAAATACTATAGTTATGGAAACTTCATAACTTCATGTGAAGTTTGAATACTATTAAAAACCAGATTACCTTGGGCAATTTTCAGTATCCTCAGTTCATTTTGTTGCCTATCCCTGCACCTGGCTGAACAACATTTTATGAAATTTCTTAACATGTTTTATTAAGAGTTGACTAATCTCAATCAATTCTAAAAACTAACAATGCTATCAGATAGCAACACAGATACACAGCAGAGTTTTTTTGTCCTAATTTTCTGCATGATACCAATTTATCACCCACTATATTTATTAAATGTCTTGATATTTCACTCTTTTCATTCTACAACTAATAGAATTCCATGTGTGCAATTCTGTAGTAAAAAATGTGTCTTTTGTGACACCCTCAGTTGGTGTTTCTGGGTCATGGTCTTTGGTATTTGTTTCAGAACAAATTTGTCTGGGGCAAGAGCAGTTTTGTGTTGACAACGATTTTGAAATGAACAAGCTGATAAAACTGCTATATTTGAGGCTAGGTTGAGTGTGTTTTCAGTATTTTAATGTGTCTGAAATATATAAGTAAGGCAGTCTAGCTTTTGGGGTATAGGTATGGTTATGAGTAGAGTATAGTGATTGCATACATAATATTTAAAGTAGGAAGAGTGAGTGCTAACAGGTTGATAATTTTAGAAAGAACAAGCTGAAGACAGGTCCATAAGATGCTGTGGTGCAATTACAACTTGGAAAAATACTCTTAATATATATACTCTACTTGAGCATCCTTGTCAAGGCCGTTATCCCTAGAAACTACATTTCCCACAAACCATTTCGATTGTAATTCTCAGGCCATTGGTTTCGCGAGAGTTCCTAGTTCACCAAAACTGCAGGGCTCCTTAAGGCTATCAAACTCCATTTCCCAAGATGCATGCCGTGAAGGTTTCACGTTATAAATGGCTAATGAAGTTTCGCGAGATTTCGAAGGCAGAAGTGAAGTAGAAGCCATTACTCTCAGGGAGCTATTGTCGTAAGTCACACGTATGAAAGAATGGTTGGGGTTTCTCCTGTGTTTGGCCGGGACCCTTCGGTTCCCCGAAGCGTTCTGAAGCGTTCGGGGCCTTTCCGTGAACTTCTAGTTCTTCCGCCTTAGCCGCGGATACTTCCGCTTCCTGGATGCCACCCTCAGTCGGGTAAGCCCGTGGTTCACCACTTAACCCCTTAGCTGCAGAAAGCAAAGGGCTGTGGCCCGGATGAGGGCACCGGAAACCTTAGGAGGCGTGCCTTTTGGTCCCTTAGGTGGCGACCAGGAGAACTTGGATTAGAACATAGGTTCTAAGGGAGTTTCTGCTGACCTGGTTTTACAGTATGTAGAACAGGATGTTCATGGACAGAATGGCAGGGGTTGCTCTTAGCATGGGTTTTCTTTCTAAAACTACCGTGGATATGTGCACACTTTTTTCTTTTTGTTGTTGTTAAACTTGCATGATACCTTTTCCGTTATGTTAAATCACCAGTTACTTTATGCGTTTGTTAGCTTGCAATCCTCATGTGTATACATTACTTGTAAAAATAGTTGTAATTCCGTTTAACATACTGCTAATTTAATTTGAAAGTTAGTCTAATTAAAATACTGTATTCGCTAATGTTCTACCTTGAACTTTTCCCATAATATTTTTCCATTTTTTTTTAATAAAGGCCATAACTTTAATATTTAAACATATAACTAAAGATAGCAACAACTATGTTCTTTGCAGAGGCCAAATTTTTGTTTGCTATCTACGAGGTGACAATGGTATCCGTAAATAATAAACATGGCTTTAGAAATCAGTAATGATGGTTACACAATAATGAATATACTAGGTGCCAGGGAAATTATACACTTAAATTTTGAATAAAATGGCAATTTTTATACTATGAAAAAAATTAGAAAGATGACCATTTAGTGAATTTATAAGCTACATTACGATGGAGATCATTAAAGACTTGTGTGTCCTTGTTATAGTGCATATTTTTTCTCTCCCTTTTGGATTTTACTGTTCCCTAAATATATGTTGCACTATTATGTATTTTAATAAAATCATTTTCCTACTGATACAAATATCTCATTGCATCAAGTATCTTAAACTAAAAAGGTAGTCATCACTTTTCAATAGTGTCACACCTTATATTTTAAAATGAGATTGTAAAACACAGAGGCTGCATTTCTTTTTCCAAGGTATGTTGGATCTGTATTTAACTCCTTAGAAAATTGACATTTTTTATGCTATTAAAATTTATAGTTAATCTGCTTATATATCTGAGAGCTTTGATTTTGAGTACTCAATTATATTTTCTTCAAACTGTTATACTTTATGAATTTAAGATCAAAATTCTTGCTAAAATATATATTTCTGCTAATTTAGTACAGTATTTGGATGTTATTCATAGGCAGTTCTGTCACCTGACTAAAATAAGTAAATATGTATACTTCCTTTTAATTGTACACACTTGTTATATTCTGGTTTGGATGGAGACTTGAAATATTGGTAATGAATTTGTCTACCATAATTATACATGATCCTGCTTTCCTTCTGACTCTAAGTAAAGCTGATTTCTCATGCTGGAATTTTTTCTTTCTATTTTTATGTCAAGGAACTTGTTTTGTTTTTTTTTTTCTGGAGGTGTTTTGGTTTTTGTTTGTTGTTTTTAACTGTTGTTGTTCCTTTGTTTTTATTCTCCTTTTCTTTTCCTTCTGTATTGCTGTAGTCTTCCACCAAGTGTTTTCTTTTTTCTTCTGTTCTTTTTTTCCCTGCTGTCTTTCAGGTGCTGATGGATGGAAATATCTTGTGCTTGGCCAATATAAAACTGGTACATTGAATGAATAAGCAAATGTAGTTTTGTTTTGTTTTCAAGCATAATGGAATTAGGACAGTTGACTTTTCAGTGATAACTAAGTTTAGAAAGGACACATTCTCTTGACATTTGGGACTTCTTGCTGAGTTTGCTTGTGTGTGTGTGAGTGTGTGTTTTACTGTTACGTTTTTCTTTTTCATTTCAGGCTCATTCCAGCCATCTTCCTAAAACATGTCAGAGGCTTTTTTCCTCTAAACTCTGGAATATTTTGGGTAAGAATATCACTGGATATGTTGTTGGACATCTGTAATTTTAGCACCTAGGAAGTAGAAGCAGGAGAATCAGAAGCTCAAGGCCAGTGTATACAGTATACTGTCTAGTTGTAGGCCAACCTGGGATGCATAAGATAAGAACTAGGGGTCCAGTAAGATGGCTCAGTGGATGAAATCATTTACAGAGCAGATCTGACTTACAACTTGAGTGCACACGTCAAATCCCATCACTCTTTTAAGGAGAACTGAAGGCTCACATAGTAGAATAAGGAGAATTGAAGGCTCACATAGTAGAATATGGACTAGAGGCAAGTGTGTATGGGGTTGTGCAACTGTTCTAGAAAGCACAACATGGCAGAAATAACAGAGACCCTAGATCAACATGGTGGAAATACAGACCTGATTCTCAGTGATTGTTCTCTGACCTTCTTGAGTGTGCCCAGATGCACATACACACTTTTTGTTTTAAAAGTACAATCTGAGTTTGTAGCCTCCCAGTCATCCTGCTTCAGAGGCTAGAGTGCCCTGCTGGTCTTAAAGGGTTTTGCCATCTCACTCAGCTCTAGAAAATTTTATTCGAAGCTGTGCTTGAGTTCGTGGAGGATTATGTTGCATCCATGTTTTCTATTTTGTTATAGTAAACATTTCTTTCGGAAGTTACTATTTCTTCATAATCCTTAAGCTATATAATAAATGTTTCTTCACAGTCACTTATGTCTTAATGTGTCCTACATATTCCTAATATTTATGTACTTAATCTTCTTTATTTTATTTTATTTTTTATTTAAACGGATTCTCACTGAGTAGTACAGACTGGCTTGTCAAGCTTATAATCATTGTGTTCCGACTTCCCTCTGTGCTGGAATTATAGAGGTGTGTGTACCATGCCTGATGTAGATACTGATTATTTATTGATTGACTGATCGATTGATTGATTTATAACAAAAACATCATAACTTTGTTTGTCTTAGATAATCCATTTTCTAATATGTATTTTCTGCTTTATAGGTTTTTTTGACATTTTATCTGTTTTGTGTGAGAGGGACAGGGTCTCATGAAAGCCCAAGTTACACTGAACTTCCCAGATAGCTGAGCATGACTTTCAGCTCTACAGATATTTCTACTTCTAACTATATATTGCTAGGATTATAAACCTGCTTTGGCTTATCATTTTCTTTATTTAATTTGTAACAGTATTTCTTTTCTCCTGACTCAGGCTAGATGCTTGTCATGTTTCCTCAAAGGGAAATACTGTGTTGCGGTTTTTGTACAGTTTTGTTTTGGGGACATTGTCTTATTATGCAACCTTGGCTGGCCTCAAACTTAAAGATATCCCTCTCTGTCCCTCCCCAGTGCCTCACCATGCTCAGTAAAGTATAGTTTGCCATATGATTATTATATATTATGGCTCCTTTGTTATTTGTATTAATATAGAGGTTTCTTCTGAATGTCATTCCTCAACATTTTGTTGGAAATAAATATCACTCTTCCCTATTAGCCCCTGGAACATGGCCTAGGTAGCAGAGATATATTGAAATATTTATATTGATTTACTGAGAATGCAACTCATGTTGTTTATAGCTAATAGTGAAGAGAGAAATGGATCTAAATAGTAGTGGAATTCCAGAAGCAATGATATATATTGCTTTGTATATGTTTGTATCCTGAGTTGATATAAGCCCAGCAAGGGCAAGCTCAATTAAAATGCTGCATTGTTTGTAATAGTTGCAATTACATATGAATGCCCTGTGTGTCACTGTGTTGTGAAGTCATATATGGAAATAAAGTCAAACACTGGAAGAATTGCAACACAGAAAAGGTCTTCCCAATAGACACTTTGGATGCACAAAACCAAATTTGACAACTGTGGTGTAACTTCTACCCTTCTGAGAAGGGAAACAAGGACTGGCATACGTTCTGCTGTGTCCCAGGTTCTACGTTGCCAGTTCAGAGAAGCCCTTCTTAGGGCCAACACACGATACCCCATGTCTGTTTGGGTTAAGCACTCTAGTGAAAGGAACCTAAGTAGTTGAACTTAATGCCCTCCCCATTTTGTGCTCTCCAGCTGGAATAGTAGTAGAATAACTCCTTGTTAGCCAGTTGTATTTCCATAGTCTGAATCCTTATGAGGAAAAAAATGTGTCTGAATAGTAGTAGTATTGAGGAAACAATACACAATGAGATAATATTCACTGTGTCCCAAAGGCAGATGCCGTAGAATCCAACATCTGGTACCTCTGAAAACTGCATCCTACTTCATCCATGGTGCTGTCCCTCTGATTACCACTTTTGTATTGTGTATCTTACAGAAAACTTCAGAATTAATATTCCCTATAGCTATTTCTAGATGTGCTACATACAGTTAATCTTTGCTGCAACTGTATGTGAGATCACCAGTTTGTGACCTTCATCCCAAACTAGTAGTCTCTGTACTGCATTTGTATACCTCTTGCATTTGTATTACTGTAGAACACTGGACAAATTCCACAGGTCTAACTTGGATGTAGGGGTATTCTCTCAGCTTGAACTACCTGGAAAATTTGCTCCATGAAGTAGATGACAAAGCTTAAGGTACTGCACTAAACTGTAAGGCTGTCTTAGCACTGTGGTTGCTGTTCATATCACAGAACCTTTGAGAGTATTTCCAACCCTTCGAATTCTTTATAGGTCTTTTCTTTGTAATGCTTGCAAGGCACTTGTCTCATAGAAGCTATCTTGCTGTAAGAGTAAATGTGCATTGACTTCTGTTCATTTGTTACTTGACTCATTGTTTACTTTTCTGTTATGAGTTATCACTCTAGCTTAAGGACAGCAGACAGAGCAGAGAAGTCGAAACCTTACTTGGAGTGTATTGCATGGTTGGAAATGTAGAAATAAAACTAACCAAGTAAACTCTATAGTTTGTGGAGGTATGGCATCATACTTTCATTTCTGTTGCTGTGACAAATTAACAAAAAGCCTCATAAAGAAAGGTTTTGTAGGGAAGACGCAGAAGCAGCAGTTTAGGACAGCCAGCCACATGATATGCATAAACAAGAGCAGAGAGAAATGAGTGGATCTGTGCTGCCTGCTTACCTGCTCCTATAACTCAGCAAGGGACCTATGTCAGTTAACAGTTGAGCTAGTTTCCCTGTGCATGACCACAGTCCTGTTTGGGCTAGACAGTTAGTTCTTCAATTGAGTCTCTCCCCCAGGTGATGATTAGTTTTTCAAAAGTGACATTTTAAATTAGCCATTATAGAAGCAGTGCCTACTGGCCATTTTTTGTGGGTCCTTGGAGTATCAGTTGCAGGAGGGTAGCTCTAACCAGTTTTCTGTGAGCATTTGTAGGCTAAAGCATAGAAGAGAAAGAATGCATTGTTCCCCAAGTGCTCAAAATGCCCATAGGTTTAAGTGATTCGGGACCAAAATATATTTCTGGGTAACTCAAAATGTGCACTACTGAAGCAGATGGAATTTAGAATAATGTAGCTGGAATTAGGGTCAGACCCTGGGTCCTATCAGCTTTGGCAGAGTAAGTTTGGTCACCATTCTCAATAAGGCAATTAAAAAGATCAAAGTGAAAATTAGGGAAAGGATATTCATTCAGTGAGTCCACAGTGGAAAAAGAAAATACTGTAATGATTCTCCAAGTCGCTGGCATGAGGTTTCACCTTAAGCAGAGGGGGAAGTGTATATAATTAGCAGTTCCAGTTAACATGTGGTATCTCCTGCAATATAATCTGATAAATTGTCAGAAGCCTCTTCAAGGAATATAGGTTCCCCCTCTGAGTGACACCAAAGTTCAACCTTCCCAGTGAGATTCCTGGGTACATTTTATTTTCTGGATTGAATTGTTTCAGCAGTCTGGTAGCAAAGGGAAGGCTATTGGGGGCCCTTTAAGGTATCTTCACTTCTGTGAGGATGATGACGGCAAGATTTGCAGGACTGTTTGATCCCTTCCTCTTTCTACCCTTCCTTCCACTTTATTGTGTGATTTTGAGGCTCAAATGCAGAACCTCAGTCTGCTAAGCAAACATCCCACTACTAAACCATATTACTATCTCTAGACTCTGCTTTATTGGTTATTCAGATCCACATTTATCTATTTGTAGTAAAAAATAGCCTGTTATAACTTAATAAATTGTATTAAGTGAAATTATACAAATTTTATAATGAAAAAAGGTAAGGGTTTGCATAGTAATTGAAGTAGATAGAAAGTACTATTTCAGGAGCCTTAAAGTTTAATAAAAAGCCGAAAAGAAGAGCCACCCAGACACAGATTGTAGAGAAGAACTCTGGAAGCAAGAGGCAGCAAGTGCCAGGGCCCTAAGTGTGTGCATTTCTGGGCATAGGGCTCAGTGAAGAAGTCATTGTGCATTAGCATAAGAGTGACTGGGTCAGGGACTTAATTCTGAGGAAATTTGACACTTTCAGACTGTTTTCAGCAAAGATTTGATGTTACACATATTTTATAAACAAAGTTCCTGGCACCAAAGGATTTAGGAGATTGATTTTGATTTAGGAGATTTTAGGTTGATTAAGTGAAGGATGAAGTCTACGATCAAAGCAGTTATAGTATAGATGCTGAGGAATAGCCAGAACTTTGCATGTTTTGACTGTGAAGTGACAGTATTTGACCATTTGGATGAAGAATGTAGGAAATAGAGAGGAAGGACAAGGTTGGCTATGTAATTTAAATAGCTCCATCTTTTCTCTTCCTTTTCTTTCCTTTTTCCTCCTATGGCTTTGTGCATATATGCACATATATATGTATGAGTATACTCACTCATGTGTGTAGGCAATAGGTTGCTGTTGAGTGTCTGCCTTTATTGTTTGGAGATAGTGTGTGGTATTAAACTCAGAGCTTGCTGTTTTGGCTAGACACTCTGGCCAATAAGACCACAAGATCCCAATCTAGTGCTCTCTTCTCTTTTCCTATGATATGGCCATGGCCTTGAATTGCCATGCTAGTATTTTATATGAGTAGTGAGAGTTTGAAATCATGTCTTTATGTGTGCATGGCAGGCGCTTTACCCATTGTACTAGCCATTTCTTTTGCAGTGCTGAAGATTAAAGCTAGAGCCTTTACTCATTCCAGGAAAGTTCTCTATCATTGAATTACATCTTCCAGTCATACCCTTTCTTCTTATTTTTTCATATTAATAGTCTAGCTGTAAAATTCTGTTCTGCTTTTAGCCATCTATATTGTATTCTTTGCCTAGTTTAAAAGTTTCCAAAACTAATTCACCAGTTTGGCAAGTTAAGTATTTTCCCTCATGTGTAAGAAATATGTACATAGCTAAAGGAACTGCAAATCAAATGATTCCAGAAGATAATTTCCTAGCACGTAACCAAAGGCTTAAGTGTGTTTATAAATATTGGTTAAGTATTTTACTATCTTGAAATTCATTCAGTAGAGGAAAAATTTAATAGACTTTAGGTATAAGAAATTATTGGAGGTGTAGTTTTTGCGAAAATGAAACATTCTAATTATTGCAACATAGAAAAGAGAACATTTAGTAAAGTAGAAGGCTTAGGGATGGTTGGAGAAGATGGGCCGAGAGGAGTGTAAGAGCCAGAGGAAAGTGCACTTGCTTCAAGATAATGTATACTTTTTAAAAAGTATGATAAGAATTAGAGGTAGGTAGGGCAGAGGAGCTGCTGAGTATTATATGAGAGTGAATAGATCAAAATTCTCAAAGAATTAATAAAATTAAAATTTTTAATTAATAAAATTAAAAATGAGAACCATCAAGGACATTTTATTCTATAAATACTTTTGTTGATTCTAAATGCCATTGTATTGCTCTGTTGGCTTTCAGGCAAGATTGGGATCCAGTTTCTAGTTATCCTTATTGAGGACCCAAATCAGAGTTTCTGTGAGGTTTCCTATGGCTGCTGGAGACAGGCGATCCTGGTAGAAAGTAAGGAAGTGGGTTTACAATTGGCCATGGAGGGTTTCAGTTCCAGGGTACCAGTCAGAATACCTGAAGATCCTCCACAATGGTCACTGTTAGAGAGACCCACAGTAGGTTCTGATAGCACATGGGGATGCCACAGTCCCTGGGAAACTGATGATCAGGGGCATCTTCACATAATTCTTGTCCTTTGGTCCATATACTGAGGTGCTATGTTGTACTCCAGACTAGAAAACCTTGCTGCTGGGTTTCTCCTCTGCTTCACTCCAAGTGTGTTTATTGTTTGTTTTGTTTGAGAATGCACATACACAAATGCATGTTTGAGATTGCTCTTATCCTCCCATTTATTTGTTTAAAACTTGTCATTGATTCCTTGTGAATTTTACTTCATTCACCTATATTCCACTCATGCTCCCCACCCTCCCTTGTACCTACTCCCACAAAAGAAAACAGTAGATAAAAGAAATTATAAGGTGATTTGTAATTCTCAATCCTCAAGCCTTCTGTGTATGAGGGGTTGCTGGAATGTATTACCAAGCTTGGCTTCCTTGCAAAGTTTTGATTGCCACTTAATGAATTATTGGAAAGTCCATGCATAATCCTTTTTTTTAAAATTTGTAAATATTGACAAGTAATTTCTACAAGAAAATTTCTTCAAAGAATCTGAACTAGAGTGAAATTCCATAGCACACACACAAAAGCTACTAAATATGAATGTGTACCTTTTTCATAATGTCCAAAGGTGATATATACATATATATGAGATAACTGTTTTGATCACTGAGACTATCTCAAATAGTGGGACTATGAATATGTAAATAGTTGAGTAAATTAACAATGTATTTATTAATATTAGGATTTACTCTTTTAAGTGTTTCTTCCCATTTCTAGCTCATATCTTCAGATCTTCAAATATTTTTAAGTTTATACCTCTCTGTGTATATCTCTTGGGAATTGCAAGTGTTTACGATTTAGGTAGATATTCTTCTCTGTTTCTGTAAGTATCAGAGTGAAATAAAGTTTACAATGATTGAACAGGTATTAGGGCAGGTGATGCTTTTCATGAGTATGTGTAAAATTTTAAAAGTCATATTTTTAGTGTGGCTGCCTTATGAAAAAAATAACAGGTTAATCTAGTTTTGCTTGTTTTTTTTTGTTTTGTTTTGTTTGTTTTTGTTTTTTTTGTTTGTTTGTTTTTTACCACTGTGCTATCAAATCAGTTAGGAAATAGTTAATGAAATTTAGGAAAATTTGATGGCAATGAGGTAGCTCAGGAGATTAGGTAACTTGCATGTGCCAAGATCTGAGTTGGATGCCTAGTGTCCACATGGACAAAGGAGAAAAACTACAGCCACCTATATAATGAATAATATAGATAGATAGATAGATAGATAGATAGATAGATAGATAGATAGATAGATAGATAGATAGGTAGGTAGGTAGGTAGGTAGGTAGGTAGGTAGGTAGGTAGGTAGGTAGATAGATAGATAGATAGATAGATAGATAGATAGATAGATACATAGATACATACATACATACATACATACATATATACATAGATACATACATACATAGATGATAGATAGATAGGTAGATAGATGATAGATAGATGTAATAAAAAGAAAATACAAAAAAGATTAAGTGGTAAAGCAAAATAATTTGGTGGGCTTTTGCTCTGTTTTGATATATAGGTCCCCAAAAGAGGCCATAAATAGGAAAGAAAAATGGAAATTTAATAGGAGGGATTGTAGGGAAAGGGAAATGATACACATACATTAATATTACAAAAAACTTAAATTTAAATTCCATTATTCAATTATAATTGGACATATTATCAGGTTAAGATGATATAATTCCAGAAGGGAATTAACTCATGGTTAAGTCAGTATTTCTTCCAACATTTGTAGTAATTCTGAAAATGTTTTAAAGTTTTCCTTTTAGGTTTTGGAATGTGCAATCTTTTTTTTTTTATGTCTAATTATTCTCCTGTGCAATAAGTTTTAACACTTTGAAGTTTTGAGATAAAATAAGTGACTGGAGATATGGCTCAGCAGTCAGAACACTTGGTACTGCAGAGGACTTTTATTTGGTTCACAGCATCCTTGTGGCAGCTCATAATAGTTGTTTCTCCATTTCTAGAGAATAGGACATTGCCTTTTGATCTCTACATGCACCAGGAACACACATGAAGCATATACATACACACAAAAGACATAGTAATCAATCATTTTTTAATTGAAATAAAGTAAAACCTAGCCCTTATTGATCAATTCAGTGATGATCCATACATTGACAGTGCCCTACATTACACCTGTGTAACTTCTGTTACACAGTTTTCTGTAACTTCAAACTGAAACTGTAAAACCCTTAAAGAATAAGCCTTCATTTCTTTTTTCTATAGCCCCTGGCAAAAGCATTCTGCTTTTTGCCTTCGTGAATGAATCTGGCTTTTTGGACCTCATGCAAGTGAAATCACATATCTGTCCTTCTTTGTTTTGCTAGTTTGTTTTAGTACAATGTCTTTATTTATATGCATTATAGCACATATCAGAACTCCATTCCTTTTAAAGCTGATTAGAATTCCCTACATTTCCTTATCCATACTTCTTCCTAACTCTTATAAGCTGTTTTCCTCTCTGTCTCTGCCCCTTCCTCTGTCTCTCTTTACTTTTCTTTCTTGCTTTCTCTCTTTCCTCCTGTCTGCACTTCCTCAATATCTGGGACTGTATATACAGTTAACTAAATCCTTCAAGATTGTTGAAGTTAATCTTTATGATTGTGTTCTTGGTGTTGAGTTCATCCATAAAGGTATTTTGATTTGCTTGTTGTTATTGATGTTGTTGTTTTAACTTAAGATCTTTTTTTGTATCTATAATGAATATAAGATCAACTTACATTTTAAATTTAAATTAAGAGTTTTAAGACAGTAGTCATAATGGGTCTTTGATACTGAATTGTTTTGTGCCCTTACTGAAAATTGTTTGTCTACTCATACTAGATTTCTCCCTAGCTTTTTGTTTTGATTTTCCTGTGTATACTTTAGTCATTTTTCATACTGTGGAAGCCTGGAATTGTGACTCTTTTAAGTTTGTTCTACTTTTAAAATTGTTCTTGGAGTTCTAAATAGTTTGCAATCTCTTTTACTTTTTTTACTAATAATTATTTACCTTTTTCTCCTCCCTCCTCCCCCCATTTACTGTTTGATCTTCTACTGCTGAGGCCTACCCTTAAGAGTGGTTTGTTTTTTCAGTGAGACACTATTAGAGAAAACTAATTTTCATGTGTATGCAGTTGCCAGTTAAAGATAGCTTCTGGGTTAGGAATTGGACTTACACACTTACCCTTCCAGTTCTGTCTCCAGTTTCTGACTATTATGAGTAGAGTAGCAATGAACATGGTTGAACAAGTGTCTCTATAATAGAATGAAGCATCTTTTGGGTGTATACCCAAGTGTGCTATAGATGGATCTCAAGATAGATCTATTCCTACCTTCCTGAGGAACCACCACATTGATTTTCATCATTGCTATACATGCTTACATTCCCCTGAGCAATGGTTGAGTGTTCCCCTTACTTACAAACTCACCAGAATGAACATTCATTTGTTTTATTGATCTTGGACATTCTGGTTGATGGATGGTGAAATATTAAAATAGTTTTGATTTATATTTTCCTGGTGACTAACAATGTTGAACATTCTTTAAGTGCTTCTCAGCCATTTGTATGTCCTCTTGAGAATTCTCTGTTTAGATCTGTATCCTACTTATAAATTGGGTTGTTTTCTTAATGTCTCTCTTTTTTTTTAAGTTCTTTATGTGGTTTAAATATTAGCTCTCTATCAGAAATATAGTTGACAAAAATCTATTCCTATTCTGTGGCCTCTTTCTTTCTCCAAATGATGGTGATCTTTGTCATACAGAAACTTTTCAGTTTCATGAGGTTCCATTTATTAATTGTTCTTTCTGGGTCTTCAATTGATTCTATTGATCAACATGTCTATTATTGCTTCTGTTATTGTTGTTCTGTTCAGAAACTTTATCTCATGCTAGTGAGTTCAAACTATTCCCTATGTTCTGTTCTACAAGATTCAGTCTTCTGGCCTTACGTTGAGGTCTTTGATCCATTTAGAGTTGAGTTTTGTGTGAGGTGAAAAGTGTCTATCTATTCACATTCTTCTTCATGGAGCCATCGAGTTGGACCAGCATCATTAATTGAAGGTGCTATCTTTTTTCCCGCTTTTTTTTTTTCCAAAAATCAGTTGCACATTGGTGTGTGGACTTATGACTGTGTATTAAATGTGATTCTATTTCTCAGCGTGCCTCTTTTAATGTCAGTCCATGCTGTTTTTGTAGCTATATTTCTGTAATACAATTTGAAAATTGAGGATGGTAATACTTCCAGCAGTTCATTTTTCAGGATATTTTAGATTCAGTACCCAATATATACATATTTATATATATGTATATATATTCAAAATCTTACGTGTGTGTGTGTGTATATATATGTATGTGTATGTATATGTGTGTGTGTGTGTGTGTGTGTATGCTATTGTAAAAGGTATTGCTTTCCTTACTTCTTTCACAGTCCATTTGCATTCCTATAGATAAAGGCTACTGATTTTTGTGAAGTGATTTCAGTATCCTGCTACTTTACTAAAATTGTATATCAACTGTAGAAATTTCCTAATGGAGTTTTTAGGATCACTTATATGTATGATCATATCTGTGATTAAAAATCCATAAACTCTGTCTTTTTCTGTTTATATTCCTTTGCTCTCCATCAATTGTATTATTGTTCTAGCTAAAACTTCAAGTACTGTATTCAATAAGGTATGGATACAGTGACCAGTTTTGCCTTGTTCCTGATGTTAGTGGAAATGCCTCTTCATTTAGGTTGATAACCTGTCTGATTATGAGTCAAGAGGAAATGTCAAGAAACAAAATTCAGTGTTTTCCTCACTAAGTAAGAGAGACAGCCTTTGAAGACCCCCTTGTGGCACTTGTTGGCTTAGGAAAGCAGTGCTTCTTCGAGCATTCCCACATTCAGCTAAGATTACCTGCCCCACAAATGGCTACCATCAGTCTATCTCCCAAGTTTGGTAAGTTCTTATGTTCTTGCCCTTAATAAATTAGCTTGTATGTTTCCAACCACTCATGAGATAAAGGTGATACATGTATGTAAGCTCTTGAGTCAGGATGAGTGAGCTGAACAGTAGTAGTCTGTGTTACTGACTAAGGGCACGTGTGCGTTTGAGACAAAGAAGAGTATGTGCATAGTTGGCATATATAGTGAAGAAGGTAAAGGTGAAAGCTAACCTTATGTGATATGCTTTCATAAATTTGAGAAAGGCAGCAGCTTTACCTCTTAGGACTTCAGTTTCCTCACTCTGAAACAGGAAGTGTTTAGAGGTTGAATATCCCTAACCTGAAAACAAAATCTGAAACTTTATGAGGAAAATTTTAAATTTACATCATAAGACAGGTTAGTCAAAGTAACTATGTTGTAAAAGTACTCAGCTATGTGTGTTAGCTGTGAAGCATAAATGAATCTTGTGTTTAAACTTCAATATCATCCCTTAGATACATATGTTTATGCAAAGATCCCACAACTTAATGGATCTAAGCAAGTCATGTGTAGGATATATTGCTGCTCATGGTTGTGTATCACCAACACCTTTTCTGTTCTTGTTTGTAAATATGGAGAATATTGTGTGAGTGTTGGCACTTAATTGAGTATGCTTACTGAGTGGGTAGATGGATCTCAAGAACTTTCTTTTCTTGCCTTAGCTATGTCCTCTCTGGACTCTGCAGAAAACCAGGAATCAGAATTTCCTCTTCTGTCAAAATATGATTCTTGTCAGCAGAATTTGGGTTTGTTTGCTTGCCATGCTCCAGAGCCTGATACACCGGTTCGTGTTTCTTCTCAGGTACGTAAGATCACAAGGCTCAAGGGTGGGACAAGTACATTTTAGGACACCACCACCACCACCACCACTTTGTGTTGTAATTCTTGTAGATATTTATCTAGGTCAATGAATGCCTCGTCAAAGACCAGCATACCAAGGAAAGTCAGAAGGCAGTAGTCATTACTAGGAAAGTCATTACTAGTTAGAGGTTATTTGTGTAACAAGTGCTTCTTTTATGTTTGCATAGTGCTCAGAATCAGCTTGTAGAGACAGAAAGGAAGTAAGGCTATAAAGTTCTCAGCCACCCTAGACATGGAAAGAAATTTTCTTTTTGGAGTTGTGTTTGAAACAATGAGACAGGTTAAGATCAACTCAGAAAAGACACTGTCTGGGAATATCCTTCTAACACATACACAGAAACCTTCAGCAGACTATATCTGGAAAAACCACATCATATCTCTTGTGCCCATATTCTGCCTCCATCATCTTCCTATGAGCTGGTTTCTCATTGACCTCAAATGTGTATGTTATTCCAGGAGTCTGTGACATTTCAAGATATTGCTGTGGACTTTACTGAAAAAGAGTGGCCCCTGCTAGATTCTTCCCAGAGAAAACTGTACAAAGATGTAATGCTGGAGAATTATAACAATCTAAGTTCACTGGGTAAGGCTATAATTTTTCCCTCATTTATTCCAGGATAAGATGTTTTACGTAGTAGTACTTGCTATGACCCAAACCTAAATGGGTTTTGTAACAAATTTTAGAACAAGTAGAACTGGTACCTACTCTCATAAGTTCTCTGATAGTAGTAGGTCTTGCCCATTACATTCAGCTCAGGGGGTTTTAAGTGTGTGAATTAGCTTAACCATGATTGTCTAAAGTAAAAGGTCCCCATTCTTGTCTCCAGGGAATGCTCAGTGAGTATAGGAAGTTACTGTAAAAGTATTATGACCAAAGGTCAAAGTCTTAGCAGTCACATGCAAAGGTGGATATTATTGTAGATAACATGTGATATCCAAGCCATATGGGAGGTGGAAATAGGATGGAGATTATTGGATAACAGCCTGGCTCCAACTTCAGTGAGAGACTTTCTCCAGAGTGAAGTAGAGTTGTAGATCTGGATGCCTGGTGACTACACACACACACACAC